>NC_065564.1:12916981-13216981 GCF_022605725.1 Anthonomus grandis grandis
TCGTGCTTCATAAAATTATATTAAAATTGAGTAAAATCTCCTAAAAAAAAATAAAAACATGGGTGTAATAAGTACGTTATAAATTTCAACATTTATGTTGTAAATCCATATATTATACTTCTAAAAACCCATTCGGAACACTAAGTTTGTAATAATGTTTCGCGACACGAAACGACAACACTGCTTTAAAAATTCTTCCCAGCTCACCACGTCGCACATCGACCTGAATCATCATTAATGTTTAGTGTTGCGCGGCGACAACAAGGTGTTAAAGTGATATCTCAAATTTTTGTGTGAAAAGTGTTCAAATGAAGCGTAAAGCGAAAGAAGACCTTAAGAGGAAAGCAAAGAAGCGATTGCTTGAAGATTTAAGGAGGAAAATGGAAAAATTTGAGAGGTTTATGGAGACTTCCACTTCAAGTAAGTTCTATTTTTTCGCACAACAGTAAATAATGTGGGTACTATTGAATCTAATCAAACCTATAAAAACAAATGCGCCTTCTATTTTCAAAGAAATTACATAAACTTTTACATAAAAATATCTTCATTAGTAAGCAAAATAGTCGCATGAGAAATCCGAGAATTGTTTATATTCGAAATAAGATAAGCAGGCGAGTATGAATTCCTTTCTGGTATACCGTATGGAAATGTTTCATTTTATAGGTAATACCGATTGAAATATTTTACATGTAAATAAATAATTGTTTTATTAGAACGATTTAGTTTTAAGTTGGTTTTTCCTTTACTGGGCCAACTGACATAAGTTGTTTTTCCCTTTTTATTTTTTTGGGGCAACTTTGACTGATTGGTAGTGTTTTTAGTTGGTTGTTTTCTCACGTTTGTGAGCAACCAGAAATACCTACAAATTAATAAGAAAAATTAATAGTTGTTTTGCTAATTGCCAACTATTAAAATATATGGATACTTACGCAGGATAGAATTCAGAATATAATATCGTTTCAGATGAATATTCTGATTCCACAGATTCAGGGTCAGAGTCGGATCATTCTCCCGGGAATGATGACGAGCCTCAGGAAAGGGTAGAAAAGGATTTAACCCTAAGCGTAATTTTGGGAGAGGACCCAAAAATTATTGGGGAGAAAGGCCCTCCGTTATGCGAAGCTTTAGTAAATCGATGGTCAAGCTACCTTAGCGAGGGACTAGAAAAGGATATCAGAGAGGCGCTTACTGAAAAATATAAAACGCCTGATAACGGCCAGTTTCTAGAAGCTCCGAAATTAAACCCCGAGATTGAGATATCTCCGTCTCCAGCTCAAATTAAAAGGGACCAGTTTTCCATGAGCATTCAAAACAAGCTAGGAAGAGCTCTGGTAGCACAAGGTTCTGTTTTAAATATTATTTTATCAAAAGACGCAGCTCCGCATACGATTGACGATAATACAAAAACAGATTAAACAGATAATACTTCACAAATTGATTTGTGAAGCACATTACCTCATATCCTACCACCGGAAACATGAACTATATCCCTTTTTAAACGCCGATGTTCAGAAGGTAGCTATGAAATCCCAGATTGACTCATTACTATTTGGGGAGAACTTCCAAGAAAAATATAAAGCTGCAAAAGAGGTTAAGAGAACGGCTTTAGATTTAAAAGCGGGTCCTTCAGGGAATAAGCAAGAAAAGAAGAATCGTTTAAACTACAAGCGCCAAAGCAACAGACCCAGGTTCAAGACAGAGACAGGAGGAAGAGGGCGAGACAACCAGAGTGGCAGACGGAGAAGCAGCCACAGTGGACTCGGGGCAAGCAGTCCAACCAAAAGCAGCGTTGGTCGGGGAAATACCACAACTAGAGGTACCTAGAAAATATGCTGGTAGAATTAAACTATTTTATAAGCAATGGGAAAAGATCACGGCAGACTAAACTATTTTGCGTTGGGTTTCTGGGTATTCGATCCCTTTTATTAAAACTCCCATTCAGAAACGAGTTCCGGCAGTAAACATTTCTAAAAAAGAATTGACTAACTTAAATCGTGAAATTTTAAAACTAGAAGGTATTGGAGCTATCGTTGAGTGTAAACACAAACGCGGCGAATTTTTATCGCCATATTTATAGATTTGTATTAAATCTTAAGCGTCTTAATAGATATATTCAAGCTCCTCATTTCAAGCTTGAGGATTATCGGTCAGTAAAAAACTTAATTATAACAAAAGATTCTTTTATGGCAACTATTGATTTAAAGGATGCGTATTTTGTTATACCAATAGCAAAAAAGTACCGAAAATTCTTAAGATTTAAATTTAGCAATATACTTTATGAATTTTGTTGTATGCCGTTTGGCCTATGTATAGCACCATACATATTTACCAAGTTGCTAAAACCTGTAAATTTTAAACTTAGATCAGTAGGCTTTGAATCAGTGAATTATTTGGATGATTATTTTCTTTTGGGGAAATCCAAAAAGGAATGCTTTCTTAATGTTATGGAAACTGTAAAATTACTTTATAAGTTGGGATTTATTATTAATTTTCAAAAGAGTTCCTTAGATCCTATGAAAGAATGTAAGTTCCTAGGCTTTATATGGAATAGTTCACATCTTAAAGTTCGACCAACTGATTATAAAATCACTAAAGCACAAATTAAAATTAATAAAATTATTCAGAAGTCAAAAATTAAAATTCGAGAATTTGCAAAATTTATTGGTTTCTTGAATTCAATGTGTATGGCCGTTAAGTACAGTAGGTTATATATAAAGCAAATGGAAAGGGAAAATGTATTGGCTTACAAAATAGCAGAGGGGACTATAATGCAAATATTAAAATTACAGAAGAATCACAAAAAGAGATGCGATGGTGGTTAAAGGAATTGCCCTGCAGTGGCCAATACTTTGGTTCGATTGACTACAAGTTAGAAATATTTAGTGATGCCTCAAACACAGGTTGGGGGATATTTTGTAATAATGAAAAAGCTAATGGGTTTTGGAATGAGGTCGAATCTACATTACATATTAACTATTTAGAGATCTTAGCAGCTTTTAATGGTCTTTTAACTGTCACATTCTCCTTAGAATTGAAAATATTACCGCAATATCTGTAATAAATCGTATGGGCAGTGTTAAGTATTCGGCACTTAATTCCATCACAAAAAAATTATGGCGGTGGTGTGAAGCGAGAAGTGTATATGTTTTTGCTTCATATATCAATACTCACGATAATATAGATGCAGATAGAGAGTCCAGGTCATTAAAAATAGAAACAGAATACTCATTAAGTATTAAGGCTTACCAAAAAATTGTTCTAAATCTGGGACTTCCTCAGATTGACATCTTTGCGTCTTCCCTGAATACTAAATGTAAGACTTTTGTATCCTGGAAGCGAGATCCAAATTCCTTTAAAGTAGACGCGTTTACATTAAGTTGGTCTGAGTTTTTCTTTTACGCTTTTCCACCCTTCTGTCTGCTAGGGAAAGTTATAACTAAAATTATTGCCGAGGGCTCGGAAGGAATACTTGTAGTACCATTTTGGCCTACTCAAAACTGGTATCCAAAATTTCACAAACTATTAGTTTGCCAGCCACTTTATTTTCGGCCAAGGATTGATTTAATATTATCTCCTTTTAGGGAGAGCCATCCGATTTGGGAACGTCTTACCCTGGTTGCAGGGAGGCTATCAGGGAATCCTATACGAAGAGAGGCCTACCAGAAGACTGCATATCCACCATGTTAGCTTCGATAAGTAACAGCACAATTAAACAATATAACGTGTCTCTTAGAAAGTGGTGGATATTCTGCGAAAAAAAAAATAACATAAATGTTTTTCAATCAGACAGTAAGCAAGTAGTTAAGTGTTTAGGTATGTGTCAATATGAAGGGGCGTCTTACAATTCATTAAATGCTCATTTGTCAGCCATTAAACTTATTACAGATATAACGGGAAATTTAGAAATTTTTAAACGATTCTTAAAAGGTGCTTTTAGGATTAAACCTTGTTTCCCCAAATATCAAGAAACATGGGATCCGGAAAAGGTTTTGAATTATTTGTCCAAACTTTATCCCTTAGAAAATATTTCATTTGATATGCTTTCGATTAAACTAGTTACACTCTTAGCTCTCACGTCTGCCCATAGAATGCAAACCCTATCTAAAATACAGTTAAACAATATATATACGTATGAAGATAGAATAGAAATTGTTATCACAGATGTAATAAAGACCTCTTATCACAATAAAAGTCAACCGATTTTAAAATTTCCCATATTTAGAGAAAAACCGGAACTTTGTGTGGCAACAACTTTATGTTTTTATATTAATGCCACCCGACCAAAACGATGTGATAAAAATAATAATTATTTATTGTTAACACATAAAAAGCCATACCGGGTAGCATCCACACAAACTTTATCTAGGTGGATAAAAAAGGCGTTAGAACGTAGCGGCATAGATGTTAATAAATTTAAGGGCTATAGTACCAGACATTCAGCGGTTTCAGCCGCCAGTAGACAGGGTGTCAATATAGAGACTATAAGAAGTGCTGCAGGATGGACAGCAAAATCAAATATGTTCGTTAGATTTTACGATAGACCTATATTAGATAAGTGCGTGTTTGCAAAATCCATTTTGGGTATGGAAATAAATTAGGTCCTCGTTAAAGTTAGTAGATAAGATGCTTAAGTAAGAATTTAATTATTAATTATATATATAAATGATTATTTATGTATGAGTGTTCTGATTAAATATGTACCTACCTTTATGGATATATATATATATATATATTTTTTTTTTTTTTGAAGATATATAAATATTCAATGGAATTTTTTTGAATTAGATTAATTTGTCTCATTTTAACTCCCTTTAATTTCACAGGTGGAGTAAATTTGACAAAGCTAGGTTTGTTACTAGATCGCCATAAACTTTCAACAACTTACAAACTTAGTGTTCCGAATGGGTTTTTAGAAGTATAATTAACGATTAAACGACTTACCTGTAAGGATGTTCAATCGTAATTATACGATTAAAACCCATTCGGAACACACCCACCCAGCTCAGCTTGTATTGTCATATAACCCGATCCCTTGCGATCTAGTGACTGATATGTTGTACACAAAACACAAAACATTAATGATGATTCAGGTCGATGTGCGACGTGGTGAGCTGGGAAGAATTTTTAAAGCAGTGTTGTCGTTTCGTGTCGCGAAACATTATTACAAACTTAGTGTTCCGAATGGGTTTTAATCGTATAATTACGATTGAACATCCTTACAGGTAAGTCGTTTAATCGTTAATTATCAAATACACCATTATTATAACACTGAACTTGTTCATCACAATTCGCAGAATTTTGACGAAATTGAGAAAGAAATATGTTAATTTGATTTGTATCAGACAGGTGTTCCGGAATATTGGTATTATTTTTATCTCTACAAATGATAAACTTTTTTAATGACGACCAAAGCTGACGTTTATTTTTTTCGTTACTCAACTGATTAAGGTGCTTCTTTTTTTCTCTTCTAATTGTAGCCAGAGTATGATTGCTCAGAAATTTATAATTCTTCCAATCTTGTATATCCCTTGTTGCCTTGAATTTCCTTAATGCCTCATTGCGTTGTTTTTGGAAAAGAAGTACCTCAGATGTTAGCCAAGGAGCTTTAGGTTTAGTAATTCTTGCTTTTTTAAAAGGAGCATGTTTATTAAAAAGTGTTTGAATTAAATTATTAAAAATTACTAGCTTACTATCGATATTATTTTGATATAAAATGCTATCCCATGGTAGGAAATATAAATCCTGTAAAAAAAGTTGGTTATTAAAATTTTTAAAGCACCTGTACTCAATTAGTTTAGGAACTATGGGTACCCTGTTTAAATTTAGTTCACAGAAAACCAAGTTGTGATCTGAGACGTTGTCTGCGCAAATGACCCCTTTATTATGTATCAGAGACACATTAGACACAAATATTGCATTAAGAAGAGGGCTGCAAGTAGCTGAGACTCTGGTTGGGTCTTCAATTTCAATTTCAAATTCAAAGAAGTTCCAATTGAGCATTAATATTAAAGTCAAATGAAACAATATTAACTTTATACTTGTCTCTTACATAAGCCGCCACGCCCCCGCCTCTACCCTGACGATTCTTCTTAAAAAATTGGTATCCCGGAATTTGAAACAACAATGAGTCATCGGTATTAGAGAGCCATGTTTCAGATAAAAAGATAATGTCTACATTTTGATATTCTACTAGGAATCTAAATTCATTGAACCTTGTATGCAATGATCTTACGTTTAAATGTGCAATTCTCATTTACCTATAAAATATATAACACCTTACTATAACAGACACTATAATATACCTTTTTATACCAAAAAGAGAAAAATTAATAAAAAATAAAAAATTAATATAAAAAAATAATATACAAATAAAAATTATTTAACATAAAAAAAGTAAATGGTTAGAGGTTAAGAACCACAGATGAATGATGAATGAGTCGCTCTCATTCCCATTTTTAATACCTAAGACAAGTTTTTACAAAAGAAACAATTATAAAAACAAAACGAAAAAAAAATACAAATTCTACCATTTTATCGTTATAAACAAAAAGCGTAAACACGCATGAAATTATAAATAATATATGTAGCCATATACTTATATAAAAGTGCAGTAAACCAAATGACCAATTTTAATTTTTAAATGTACCTGTTAATCACGTCAATTTTTAATTGAATGAATATCCATCTCTGAGTTAATGCGGTGCACTGTACCATTTTCCGCTCTAACATACACATTAACATTCAAAATCCATGTATTTTTATGTGAAAATGAACTAGAAGCACTTTTGAATAGCACTAACCGAGATTTAGGTCCTCCTTAATTTGCACACCCGTATTTTTTGATATTTTCGATTTTTAAGCACGGCTATACAATCGGCCTCCGACGAGAATCGCACCATAACTGCCGGCGCGGCGGCGGAGGTGATTCGCTAGGAATTTTAGAAGCAATTCTGTGGCATTTTTCAGGTCATTGTGTCCAATTTTTAATTTAAGTTTAGTGTTAAATAAATCCAATAATTTATTGGGCAGATTTTCGGATTCCTCCCAGGTTGTAAACCAAAAATACGGATGTTGTCATTGCGCACACTTTGCTCTTGTTGATCTATTTGTTGTCGAAGAGTGGCATTTTCATTTTGTAACTTTATCAGACCACCTCTAATTTTCTCAATTTTGGCCTTTTGAGTTTTCAATTTATCATCAACTTCTTCTGCTATATCAGAGAGGAATTTTTCAGTAAAAACAGCAGCAACAACTGACTTAATTTCACGTAGATCTGTCGACGAAAGAACCATTTTGGCAAGAGATAATAAAAAAATAGCACTGGAGCTGCAGTACTATAGTTTACCAACTAAATATGGAAACTAAAAATTTGTATCTCGGTTAATAAAGGAGCTACGACTTTAGGAATAGTCTCGTTGGATTCAGAACGACGAAACTAAGAGAGAACCGTTGGATTTTTAAAGCTAGTACTGACAGAAGTCGAGATATAGATTTCCAAACTTTGGGTTTTTGGTGCACATATATGGAATTAAAAATTTGTATCTCGGTTAATAAAGGAGCTACGACTTTGGGAGTGGTCTTGTTGGATTCAGAACGACAAAATTAAGACAAAACTGTTGGATTTTTAGAGATAGTGCTTATAGAAGCCGAGATATAGACTTCCAAACTTTGGGTTTTTGGTGCACATATATGGAAACTAAAAATTTGTATCTCGGTTAATAAAGGAGCTACGACTTTGGGAGTAGTCTTGTTGGATTCAGAACGACAAAATTAAGACAAAACTGTTGGATTTTTAAAGATAGTGCTTATAGAAGCCGAGATATAGACTTCCAAACTTTGGGTTTTTAGAGCACATATATGGAAACTAAAAATTTGTATCTCGGTTAATAATGGAGCTACGACTTTGGGAGTGGTCTCGTTGGATTCAGAACGACAAAATTAAGACAAAACTGTTGGATTTTTAGAGATAGTGCTTATAGAAGCCGAGATATAGACTTCCAAAAACTTTGGGTTTTTGGTGCACATAAATGGAAACTAAAAATTTGTATCTCGGTTAATAAAGGAGCTACGACTTTGGGAGTGGTCTCGTTGGATTTAGAATGACAAAACTAAGACAATACCGTTGGATTTTTAAAGCTGGCACTTATAAAAGCCGAGATATAGACTTCCAAACTTTGGGTTTTTGGTGCACATATATGGAAACTAAAAATTTGTATCTCGGTTTTTAAAGGAGCTACGACTTTGGGTATGGTCTCGTTGGATTCAGAACGACAAAACTGCAGCACATTTCTGGGGATATCGAGAAGGAAATCACCGATTTGGAGCGGAAGTGTCGTCAGAATAAAGCGGAAGTGGTGAACAAGGATGACGCGAAACCGGGAACAAGCGGGTCTAGTGGGTTTCATAAAAATGGTGAGTATTTACTTCCGATTTTACTGTTTTATTGTAAAAATTTGCCCTTTTTACTACTGTACCTTGGTTTTTTGTATTTTTTTTGTTTAATCCTAAAGTGCGCTTTTATCAACAAATATAAGAAATCTATTCTCCATTGATTTTTATTCTGTTGTTTTAGCCTTTGTAAGTGTGAATCTGCGGTTCTTAATGCCCGGTAAATAACGTAAAAATCAGGCGGTCAAAGGGTTTTATAAGAGTTTTTTAAAGGTTTTTGAGCGATTTATCGAATTAAAAAAAAATAATTTTCCTAAAAAAAAAATTTTTTGCACAAATTTTTTTTAATTTTTCGAAAATCTTTTATAACTTCTTTATTTTTCGATTTACGGTAAAATGTTATTCTATATGATTTGTTCTATTTTCGATTGTGAATCTAATGCTAAAAGAAAATTTTCCGTTTTCCCACTAGTTTTTGAGAAAATGAGGAATAACTGTTTAGAGGTTTTTCTTAATTTTCTGGAAAACTGTTGGACTTAAAAATTATTTCTCTATAGCATCTGATGCGTAATAAAATTCCCAAGAACTTTTGTTTCAACAGTTTCTTTCTACGACCAACAGTTTTCCAGAAAAAAAATATAAACCGAAATCATGAACATTTTTCCAGGGGTACCCCTTTGGATTTTTTTACGAAGACTTTTGGGGTATAACTTTTTTCAGGTACATTTTTCAAAAAAGTTTTATAAGACTTTTTTGAAGCATTTTGAGTGAATTATCGATTTACCAAAAAAAAATTAAATTTAAAAAAAAAAAAAATCCAATTTTGCACCTAAAATTTTTCATTTTTTCGAAAATCCTCCATAACTTCTTTATTTTTCGATTTACGGCAAAATATTATTCTATTTGATTTATTTTATTTTTGATTGCGAATCTAATGCTAAAAGAAAATTTTCCATTTTCCTACTAGTTTTCGAGAAAATAAGGAATAACTGTTTAGAGGTTTTTCTCAATTTTCTGGAAAACTGTTCGACTCAAAAATTATTTTTCTATTGCATCTGATGCGCATTGAAATTCCAAAAAACTTTTGTTTTAACAATTTCTTTCTACGACTAATAGTTTTCCAGAAAAAAAATAAAAACCGAAATCATGAACATTTTTCCAGGGGTACCCCTTTAGATTTTTTGACGAAGTCTTTTGGGCTATAACTTTTTTCAGGTACATTTTTCAAAAGTGTTATTAGACTTTTTTGAAGCATTTTGAGTGAATTGCCAAAAAAAAAATTAAATATAAAAAAAAAAAAAAATTCAATTTTTCACCTAAAACTTTGCATTTTCTCGAAAATCCTCTATAACTTCTTTATTTTTCGATTTACGACCAAATGTTATTCTACATTATTTGTTCTATTTTCGATTGTGAATCTAATGCTGAAAGAAAAATTTCCATTTTCCCACTAGTTTTCGAGAAAATGAGGAAAAACCTGTTGAGAGATTTGTCTTACACGTAAAATTTTCCCAATCTTTAAAAAATTGGTGCAAGTGAGTTTGACCTCGCGGATAATATTCAAGGTCACTAGAAGGTCGACCCAAGGTGACAGAGTCGAAGAAAAATTGGTGCAAGTGAGTTTGACCTCGCGGATAATTTTCAAGGTCACTAGAAGGTCGAGACAAGGTGACAGGGTCGAAGAAAAATTGGTTCCAGTGAGTTTGACCTTGCGGTTAATTTTCAAGGTCACTAGAAGGTTGAGGCAAGGTGATTGAAGGTGAGTGAAAATTATCCGTGAGGTCAAACTCACTTGCACAAATTTTTCTTCGACCCTCTCACCTTGTCTCGACCTTCTAGTGACCTTGAAAATTATCTGCGAGGTCAAACTCACTTGCACCAATTTTCCTAACAACTACTCACCTTGTGTCGACCTTCTAGTGACCTTGAAAATTATCCGCGAGGTCAAACTCACTTGCACAAATTTTTCTTCGACCCTCTCACCTTGTCTCGACCTTCTAGTGACCTTGAAAATTATCTGCGAGGTCAAACTCACTTGCATCAATTTCTCTAAGAACTACTCACCTTGTGTCGACCTTCTAGTGACCTTGAAAATTATCTGCGAGGTCAAACTCACTTGCACCAGTTTTTCTAACAACTACTCACCTTGTGTCGACCTTCTAGTGACCTTGAAAATTAACCGCGAGGTCATATTTACTTGCACTTATTTTCTACGATCTACTTAACTTGTCTCGACCTTCGAGTGACCTTGAAAATTTTCTGCGAGGTCAAACTCACATGCACCAATTTTTCTACAAACTACTCATTTTGTGTCGACCTTCTAGTGACCTTGAAAATTATCCGCGAGGTCAAACTCACTTGCACCAATTTTTCTAACAACTACTCACCTTGTGTCGACCTTCGAGTGACCTTGAAAATTAACCGCGAGGTCAAACTCACTTGCACCAATTTTTCTAGGAACTACTTATCTTGTGTCGACCTTGTAGTGACCTTGAAAACTAACCGCGAGGTCATGTTCACTTGCACTTATTTTTTACGATCTACTCACCTTGTGTCGACCTTCTAGTGACCTTGAAAATTTTCTGCGAGGTCAAACTCACTTGCACCAATTTTTCTACAAACTACTCACCTTGTGTCGACCTTCTAGTGACCTTGAAAATTAACCGCGAGGTCATATTTACTTGCACTTATTTTCTACGATCTACTTAACTTGTCTCGACCTTCTAGTGACCTTGAAAATTATTGGCGAGGTCAAACTCACTTGCACCAGTTTTTCTAACAACTACTCACCTTGTGTCGACCTTCTAGTGACCTTGAAAATTAACCGCGAGGTCAAACTCACTTGCACCAATTTTTCTACAAACTACTCACCTTGTGTCGACCTTCCAGTGACCTTGAAAATTATCCGCGAGGTCAAACTCACTTGCACCAATTTTTCTACAAACTACTCACCTTGTGTCGACCTTCCAGTGACCTTGAAAATTATCTGCGAGGTCAAACTCACTTGCACCAATTTTTCTAACAACTACTCACCTTGTGTCGACCTTCTAGAGACCTTGAAAATTAACCGCGAGGTCATATTCACTTGCACTTATTTTCTAAAAACTACTCACCTTGTGCCGACCTTCTAGTGACCTTGAAAATTTTCTGCGAGGTCAAACTCACTTGCACCAATTTTTCTACAAACTACTCACCTTGTGTCGACCTTCTAGTGACCTTGAAAATTATCCGCCAGGTCAAACTCATTTGCACCAATTTTTCTACAAACTACTCACCTTGTGTCGACCTTCCAGTGACCTTGAAAATTATCCGCGAGGTCAAACTCACTTGCACCAATTTTTCTACAAACTACTCACCTTGTGTCGACCTTCTAGTGACCTTGAAAATTATCCGCCAGGTCAAACTCATTTGCACCAATTTTTCTAACAACTACTCACCTTGTGTCGACCTTCGAGTGACCTTTAAAATTAACCGCGAGGTCAAACTCACTTGCACCAATTTTTCTAGGAACTACTTATCTTGTGTCGACCTTGTATTGACCTTGAAAACTAACCGCGAGGTCATGTTCACTTGCACTTATTTTCTACGATCTACTCACCTTGTGTCGACCTTCGAGTGACCTTGAAAATTTTCTGCGAGGTCAAACTCACTAGCACCAATTTTTCTACAAACTACTCACCTTGTGTCGACCTTCTAGTGACCTTGAAAATTATCCGCTAGGTCAAACTCACTTGCACCAATTTTTCTAACAACTACTCACCTTGTATCGACCTTCTAGTGACCTTGAACATTAACCGCGAGGTCAGACTCACTTGCATCAATTTTTCTAACAACTACTCACCTTGTGTCGACCTTCTAGTGACCTTGAAAATTATCTGCGAGGTCAAACTCACTTGCACCAATTTTTCTAGGAACTACTTACCTTGTGTCGACCTTGTAGTGACCTTGAAAATTAACCGCGAGGTCAAACTCACTTGCATCAATTTCTCTAAGAACTACTCACCTTGTGTCGACCTTCTAGTGACCTTGAAAATTAACCGCGAGGTCATATTCACTTGCACTTATTTTCTACGACCTACTTAACTTGTCTCGACCTTCGAGTGACCTTGAAAATTTTCTGCGAGGTCAAACTCACTTGCACCAATTTTTCTACAAACTACTCACCTTGTGCCGACCTTCGAGTGACCTTGAAAATTAACGGCGAGGTCAAACTCACTTGCATCAATTTTTCTAGGAACTACTTATCTTGTGTCGATCTTGTAGTGACCTTGAACACTAACCGCGAGGTCATGTTCACTTGCACTTATTTTCTACGATCTACTCACCTTGTGTCGACCTTCAAGTGACCTTGAAAATACCTTTCAAGGTCAAATTTTCTTAGTACATTAAATTGTCTACTTCTGTCCAAACTTAGGCTTCTATTTGATGGTACTTCCCAAGTTGTTACTTTCCAAGTTGTTTAATGTTGTAAAATTTGCAGATGACCACTTGACCACCGAAGACGAGAGAAAGAAGAAGAAGAATCAGAAAAGGAACGAACAAAGATAACAGAAAACAGAGATAGAGAAACGCAAGAGTTACGCCCAAGACGCCTCAAAGGAGAACTACAGCATGTGGGTACCACCGACCGATCAAACCGGAGACGGTCGTACCAGTTTGAACGAAAAATTGGGTTATTAATTAAAGAAACAACAAAATCAAGTTTATTAATATTTTATTATTATTTAATGTCCACTTAACTATAAAGATTCAAAGCGTTCTATTCCTAACAGTCTATTGGATACAATAAATGGTACTTACTAAATATCACAAAGGAAAATTTTATTTATCCCCTCTTTCTCCTTACAAAAGAATATGGGGTAAGTATACTTAATTTAATAATAATATCCTTGTCTAACTCATTATAGTACTTAGGGAAAATGTGCAGTAACTCTTTTTGTTATAAGTTGGTTTTGCAAAAGCTGAACTTAGAGTGGTAAAAATCGAATTTTAGGTCATAGGTATATACAGACACAAATTTGAGTGTAACTCAAAAAGTTGTTGAGGGATTTTCATAATTTTTTTAAGTACCCGTAGAGAGATCCCTGAAGATGAACTTCCTGCACGAAACATTTTTTTAGATAAGAAACTAACTGAGCTACAGCGTTTTTGGCTCGTAGCACCTTTCCCTATAAAAATCTCACTTCCCTTCATGATAACTCAAAAACTATTTGAGGGATTTGCGTGAGGTATTCACTCACAGTTGAGGAAATTCATAGGGAACATTTTCGTATATAAAGAATTTTTGTAGCATAAGAACTTTCTGAGTTACACTTGGACATGCATGCATGAGGACTTACATTTAACATGGTGTACATAGAGGCAAATTTGAGGGCAACTCAAAGAGTTGTTGAGGGACTGTTGTAGTTTTTTTAAAAACCTTAAAGGGATCCCTGAAGATGAAAATTATTGTACGAAACGTTTTTTTAGGTGCAGAATTAACTGAGCTACAGCCGTTTTGGTTCGTACCACTTTCTACTAATATCGGAAATTTAAAACTAAGAAAATTTCGAAGAACGTTCGGTTTCGTGTCATTTTTACTTTAAAAATTATCAGTTTTTCAAAATTTTTATAGACAATTTTTGTTCTAAAATAAAAATAGAACAAATTAGAAAGAATAACATTTAACCGTAAAACGAAATATAAAAGAGTTATGAGAGGTTTTTGAAAAATTTTTGAAAAATAGAAAAAAAAATAATTTTTTTGAAAACTCGATAGACCACTCAAACTACTTGAAAAAAGTCTCATAAAACTTTTTTGAAAAATTTACCAGTAAAAAGTTACGAGCAATTTTCCCAAAAACTCGTCTGCAAAGAATTCAAAGGGATACCCATGGGAAAATGTTCATAATTTCTGTTTTTATTTTTTTCCTGGAAGACTATTGGTTGCAGAAAAAAAAAATTGTTTAAACAAAAGTTGTTTGAAACCTCAATGCGTCTAAGATGCAGTAGAAAAATAATTTTTAAGTTCAGCAGTTTTCCAGAAAATTAGAAAAAACCTTTAAAGAGTTTTTCCGCATTTTCTCGAAAACCAGTGAAAATTTGGAAAATTTTCTTCTACCGCTAAATTTCTGATCAACAATAGCACAAATCATAAAGAATAACACTTGGCCAAAAAATAAAAAATAAAGAAATTATGAGAGATTTTTGAAAAATTTGACGATTTTTAAGTCAAAATTGAAAAAGAAATTTTTTTGAAAAAAATTTTTTTTTTTTGGAAACTGATAAATCACCCAAAACACTTCATAAAAGTCTTATAAAACTTTTTTAAAAAATTTACCAGTAAAAAGTTATAACCAATTTTCAAAAAATAATCTGCAAAAAATTGAAAGGGGTACCTATGGAAAAATGTTCATAATTGCGGTTTTTATTTTTTTTCTCGAAAACTATTGGTTGGAAAAAAAAATTGTTTAAACAAAAATTGCTTGGAATCTCAATGCGCATAAGATGGAGGAGAAAAATAATTTTTAAGTCCAGCAGTTTTCCAGAAAATTGAAAAAAACCTTTAAAGAGTTTTTCCGCATTTTCTCGAAAACCAGTGAAAATGTGGAAAATTTTCTTCTACCACTAAATTTCTGATCAAAAATAGAGCAAATCATAAAGAATAACACTTGGTCAAAAAATAAAAAATAAAGAAGTTATGAGAGATTTTTGAAAAATTTGACGATTTTTAAGTCAAAATTGAAAAAGAAATTTTTTTGAAAATTTTTTTTTTTTTGCAAACTGATAAATCACCCAAAACAGTTAATAAAAGTCTTATAAGACTTTTTTTAAAAATTTACCAGTAAAGAGTTATAACCAATTTTCAAAAAATAATCTGCAAAAAATTCAAAGGGGTACCTATGGAAAAATGTTCATAATTTCGGTTTTTATTTTTTTTTCTCGAAAACTATTGGTTGGAAAAAAAAATTGTTTAAACAAAAGTTGTTTGAAATCTCAATGCGCCTAAGATGCAGTAGAAAAATAATTTTTAAGTTCAGCAGTTTTCCAGAAAATTGGAAAAAACTATTAAATAGTTTTTCCGCATTTTCTCGAAAACCAGTGAAAATTTGGAAAATTTTCTTCTACCGCTAAATTTCTGATCAACAATAGAACAAATCATAAAGAATAACACTTGGCCAAAAAATAAAAAATAAAGAAATTATGAGAGATTTTTGAAAAATTTGACGATTTTTAAGTCAAAATTGAAAAAAACTTTTTTGAAAATTTTTTTTTGGAAACCGATAAATCACCCAAAACACTTCATAAAAGTCTTATAAAAATTTTTTGAAAAATATACCAGTAAAAAGTTATAATCAATTTTCAAAAAATAATCTGCAAAAAGATCAAAATTTCGGTTTTAATTTTTTTTCTGGAAAACTATTAATTGGAAAAAAAAAATTGTTTAAACAAAAGTTGTTTGGAATCTCAATGCGCATAAGATGCAGGAGAAAAATAATTTTTAAGTAGAGCAGTTTTCCAGAAAATTGGAAAAAACCTTTAAAGAGTTTTTCCGCATTTTCTCGAAAACCAGTGAAAATTTGGAAAATTTTCTTCTACCACTAAATTTCTGATCAAAAATAGAACAAATCATGAAGAATAACACTTGGTCAAAAAATAAAAAATAAAGAAGTTATGAGAGATTTTTGAAAAATTTGACGATTTTTAAGTCAAAATTGAAAAAAAACTTTTTTGAAATTTTTTTTTTGGAAACCGATAAATCACCCAAGACACTTCATAAAAGTCTTATAAAAATTTTTTGAAAAATATACCAGTAAAAAGTTATAACCAATTTTTAAAAAATAATCTGCAAAAAATTCAAAGGGGTACCCATGGAAAAATGTTCATAATTTCGGTTTTTATTTTTTTTCTGGAAAACTATTGGTTGGACAAAAAAATTGTTTAAACAAAAGTTGTTTGGAATCTCAATGCGCCTAAGATGCAGTAGAAAAATAATTTTTAAGTAGAGCAGTTTTCCAGAAAATTGGAAAAAACCTTTAAACAGTTTTTTCTCATTTTCTCGAAAACCAGTGAAATTTTTGAAAATTTTCTTCTACCACTGGATTTCTGATCAAAAATAGAACAAATCATAAAGAATAACACTTGGTCAAAAAATAAAAAATAAAGAAGTTACGAGAGATTTTTGAAAAATTTTACGATTTTTAAGTCAAAATTGAAAAAGAAATTTTTTTGAAAAAATTTAATTTTTTTTTTGGAAACTGATAAATCACTCAAAACACTTTATAAAAGTCTTATAAAAATTTTTTGGAAAATATACCAGTAAAAAGTTATAATCAATTTTCAAAAAATAATCTGCAAAAAATTCAAAGGGGTTCGTTCCCATGGAAAAATTATCATAATTTCGGTTTTTATTTTTTTTCTTGAAAACTATTGGTTGGAAAAAAAAATTGTTTAAACAAAAGTTGTTTGGAATCTTAATGCGCCTAAGATTCAATAGAAAAATAATTTTTAAGTAGAGCAGTTTTCCAGAAAATTGGAAAAAACCTTTAAACAGTTTTTCCGCATTTTCTCGAAAACCAGTACGAATATGGAAAATTTTCTTTTAGCATTGGATTCCTATTTAAAAATAGAACTAATCATAAATAATAATATTTAGTCGAAAAATAAAAAATAAAGGAGTTATGAGAGATTTTTGAAAAATCTGACAATATTTGGATGAAAAATTAAAAAAAAAAATTTGAAAAAAATTAATTTTGTTTTGGCAAATCGATAAATCACCCAAAACACTTTAAAAAAGTCTCATAAAACTTTTTTGAAAAATGTACCAAAAAAAAGTTATACGCAAAAGTCTTCCTCAAAAATGCAAAGGGGTACCCCTGGAAAATTGCTCATAAAATCGGTTTTTATTTTTTTTCGGAAAAACTATTAATTGCAAAAAAAAAATTGTTTTATAAAAGTTGTTTGGAATCTCAATGCCCATCAGATTCAATAAAAAAAAGATTTTTAGATCCAACAATTTTCCAGAAAATTGGTAAAAACCTCTAAACAGTTTTTCCTTATTTTCTCGAAAACCAGTGGGAATACGAAAAATTTTCTTTTAGCATTGGATTCCTAGTCAAAAATAGAACAAATCATAAATAGTAACATTTATCCGTAAAACAAAAAATACCAGAGTTATAAAAGATTTTTGAGAAAAGTTAAGAAACTTACCCCAAATTGTGATAATCGAAGCAGTTCATCAACATTCCCAGTATCCCCCTGCATACCGCACCAAGCAGCTCTGGTCCAGCTGGACATCCAGAATCATCTCCAGTAGATTTTCTATCAAAACCGCCTGTTTACTCTCTACATTGTCTTTGATCAAGTAGGTAAAGAAAGCGACCACTAACGTCCTCTGTGGTATTAAATCTGACCGAATAAATAGACCCATAAAGGAGACTTTATGGGTCTATTAAGTCTCCTTTATGGTCTATTTATGAAAACTATTTATGTCTACCGAAATTTCGATTTTTCTCAAAAACCGTAAATTTTTGAGTATTTGATAGTACAAGAGGCCTCTTCACTAGGAGTACTTGACAGTTTTTAAATGAAATCTCTATCTTTAATAACAAAACAGTTATGCAAAATTTTCGATATAATAAAGATACTTAGGTCACGTCAACGTCAACTAGAGGTAGCGTACTAGGTACTTTAATCCAGGTCGAGTCGAGAGTCAAGGAGACTTAGAGGGTCACAATAAAGTTCGAAGGCCACTAGGGTCATCACAAAGTGACGTGGAAGGTAAGTAGAGGTCGCGCTGGGTGACGTCTATAGTTACGACATATGTCGAAGGTCAAAATCACCAAGGTCAAGGTCACTCGACGTGCACACTTCAATCGCGGATTTTATTTGTGTTTACTCAGATATGAGGCGAGATTGCTTAAGAGGAGTTTCGATCGTTTACGAATAGTAGTGAGGACCTTGAATTTACTTTTGGACGTAAATTCTCCTTCTTTGTAAATTTGATAACAAGATCAATTGTTTATTTTAAAAGATGTGTTATAAATCGAATCTTGACGAGTAACAATTTCTCTCTCAATTGTCCAATACGAGGAATTGCATGAAAACACAATATTATTTATTAAATTAAATCTTATTTTACATACAAATCACCTAAACATTTAACTCATTATAAATAAAACTTAAATTCTATCAAGAGCTTCTAACATCACAATGCTGTTTCCTCGGATAACCTGAAACACAAAAAATAGAGCGTCAATAATTGAATTAATGTTGAAATTCGCAAACGATACATGAAACAGTTGCATACTGTTGTTAAGAACATTTTTTATTTGTACACCTACAGTATCAGACAAAACTGATGCAACTTCTTAAAAAACCATCATTACCATTCATAATCAGATTAGTGTATTTCAAAGATATATATTTTTTTAAATAAAGAAGTTGCTTCTATTTTTTATGACATTATATGTATACAAGGTGTTTCCCAACTACGGTACGAAACTATACAGGGTGAATCGTTAGGTCGTTTTATGAAAAAAAGTTCCTATGAACGTATGTCGGGAGTTGCTTTGTTATTGGGATACAGGGCGATGAAGGTTCAAAAAAATAACGGTATTTTAAAAATACTATAACTATCCTTAAACCAATTTGGTGCAGGTATTTGAAGTTATAAGACGCTTATTTAGCTGTAACTAGATTGAAATTATTAGGTCCAGTGGCGTGTCAGTGGGCACCACATGCTTATTGTTGAGAAAAAAACAAGGCCAATAATTGTTTTGCAGCTTTTTATTTATTTTTGTATTTAAGCAACTAAAAATACAACTTTTTCGTATCTTATATTATCTTCATAACTAGCTTTGTTTTCAAAAAAAAAATTTAAGTATCTTTAACTCATTCTAAAAATTATCCATGGACGACAACATGAAATAAAAACCAGGTAGTAATGGCAGGTAGCACATAGAACATGTGTAATAAAAAAATCCTCTCTTAGTAATCTAATCGTGCCGCAAATGGTAGACTTAGTAAAGGTATCACCAGTGATATCTTGGGTCTCTAAGACTACAAAAATAAATTAATTGCTAGGAATTTGTGTGTTAAATATAAAATCATATTTTGGGTTCTTTTCATTATTTGCCTTGTTGAACATCATTATTTCGTCACTCGTCTATGAAATAATTTTTAGGGGCCTTAACCAGCTTCGAGCTAGAAGAATTAGTTCTTAATCTGGACCTAGACCAATCAGATATCGGCGATTTATCGTCGGAGAGTGGGGATGAAGTAGATGTGGACTTGGATTTGGTTAATATTAACCTTGATCATCAGGATGGATTAGAAAGTATAGAGGATATGGAGATGGCAGATTCTTCGGATGACGAGCCTCTTGCCCATTATTTACCAGGCTATGAAAAAACTTGGTCCCGTGTCCGGGAATTTGAACCAGTCCAGTTTAAGAACATTTCCACTCAATTAAATCAACCAAGTATGTACCTAAGAAAATACATTTCTGATACTTTCTTTGAACAAATGTCACTTTTCACAAATATGCGTGAGGTTATTGAGACAGGCCGTTCCCTTGAAACTTCTGAATATGAATTGCGAAAATTCTTTGGAGCTTCCGTGTTGATTGGAATTTATGGTCTACCGAGAATAAGGATGTACTGGGCGCGAAGTATAAGAGTACCCATTGTTTCAGACACAATTTCAAGAAATCGGTACTTTATATTGCGATCACGGGTAAAACTTGTAGAAGATCAGAAAAATAATAGATAGATTCTGGAAAGTAAGGTAAATATCGTTCAAGATTATGTTTCTAAAAAATAATTTAAAATCTGAAGACATTGTGGTTAAGCAGTGCCAAGCAAAGAACATGAATGCCACATTTAATTGTTTCATGGTGGGCGTACACCCAGATGTAAAAGATATTGTTTGTGGGGAGTCATTCTGGCCAGAAGGGGTGAGCTTTCAAAGGTTTGATTTTTCTCTTGGGCGAAATTTTTTAGACAAACGTCAAATTCAATTGATCACAAGTTAGTACTTGATATTTGTACATCTTCCAAACCAAAAAGTAAACAAATCACCATAAACCTAGAAAACTCAAAGGATAGCAAGAAATTGCCAGATGGTCCAAACGGGGACAGTATATACTTATTGAACTTGAATGTTCGGAGCATAAATAATAAATCACTTATCTAATTAGAAGTGCTTTTGGCCAAAGAAGAGCATGATTTATTTTTGTATCTCAGTTTTTGGCCCTAATGGACTATCGACCGATTTGTTATTCATCTCGAACTGAGTTTAGAGGAGGAGAAACTGCCATCCTTGCAAAAACAAATACAGTTTTCCATCCTTTAATTGTTAAAACAGCTTGTGTTGAAAGACAGTGTGAATTTTGCGTTTGTCAGTGTCTTATTTTAAATAAATCTTATTATTTTATTTGTCTGTAGAGATCACCCTGGGGTAATGTTAATACTTTCTTGTCCATTTTAGATGAGTTGCTACACACTATATACATGGCCAACAGATATCTGGTAGTCTGTGGAGATTTTAACATTAACTTTAACTTTTTAGTAAACGATCAGAACTCCTCTCTTACCAAACAATTATTAGCTAGCTATGGTTTAGCACCACACATAAAGGGTAAAACTAGGGTGGTAGGACAATTTGGCTCTCAAATTGATAATATTTTCAGCAATTTGGCTAAATGTCAGGTAACAAGTAATACATTATTCTCAGATATATCAGATCATTATGGTCAGAAACTCCATATAGAAATACCTAAAGAGAGTAAAAAGCCAGTATTTATAAAGAAACATTCATACACAGAAAACAACATTAAGAAGTTTAATGATCTTTTAACACATGAATCCTGGGAAGATGTATATAACTGCACTGAAGTCGACCTAAAATATGATTAAAGATCTGTATGTATGGTACAAGGAAACAAATAGTGAGGCAGCTTATAATCCTTAAATAGCTTTATATAAAAAAGAAAAAAAAAAGAATATAAAAAATTTATTTCTAACTATAAAACTTCTTTAAATGAAAACAAGATTATCTGTTCAAGTAATAAAACTAAAACTGCTTGGACGATTTTCAATCAATGCTCAAATAAGTCAAAGTCATCTAAACCTGTCACCCTAAATTCTAGCAATAATGAAATTATTGAAAATGTGGATGAGATAGCCAACATATTTTTGAAGAAATTTAATGCTTCATCTCTTACTCCTTCATTTTCTGGTCAATTGCCTCAAGGAAGTCACATCCCCACTATTTTCCCACGGATTCAAAGGAAGTTTAGCATATTCTATCGGCCTTGCCAAATAAATACTCTGCTGGTCTTGATGAAATATCAATAAACATACTCAAAAAAGCTAGTCACCATATAAATGGGCCTCTAGCTCACATAATAAATGCCTGTCTGCACATGGGAATCTTTCCATCTAAACTAAAAAAGACGAGGTGATGAGCAGGATGTACAAAACTATCGACCAATATCTCTCCTTTCTTCAATATCAAAAATCTTTGAGCAAGTCATTTATATCCATATTATGAACTTTTTAAAAAGGCAAACTATTCTTTCAGATAGCCAGTCTGGTTTTAGGCCCAATCATTCAACCCAGTTGGCAGTTTTCAAGCTTATATCCTTTGTGATTGAAAATGTTGACAAAAAAGAAAAAGTTGCCGGACTCTTTTTTGATTTATCGAAAGCATTTGACACAATCAACCATGGTCTACTGCTGTCAATCCTTGAAAATTGTGGACTGAGGGGAAACTGTGCCAGACTTATAGCCTCTTATTTAGATCAGAGGGAACAACCAGTTTGCCTTGGATCTGTTAATGGTACATATGTTTACTCAGTGTCATCCTTGGTGGTACAGGGAGTGCCTCAGGGTTCAATTCTAGGCCCAGTACTATTCATATTATATACCTATCTTCTATATGTCTAATAATGCTCTATCTTTAATAACAAAAAAGTTATGCAAAATTTTTGATCTAAAAAAGTACATGTTAATTGTAAAAAACCGAAATTTCGATTTTTGCCAAAAACTATAATTTTTTGAATTTTGATAATTATGTGCAAGGTGCCCCTTTGCATGGAGTACTTGACAGTTTTTAAATGAATACTCTATCTTTAATAACAAAAAAGTTATGCAAAATTTTCTATCTAAAAAAGAACATGTTAATTGTAAAAAACCGAAATTTCGATTTTTTTCAAAAACTATAATTTTTTGAATTTTGATAATTATGTGCAAGGTGCCCCTTTGCAAGGAGTACTTGACAGTTTTTAAATGAATGCTCTATCTTTAATAACAAAAAAATTAAGCAAAATTTACGATCTTATAAAGTACATGTTAATGGTAAAAAACCGAAATTTCGATTTTTTTCAAAAACTACAATTTTTTTAGTTTTTCATTATTACGTACAAGGTGCTTCTTTGCAAGAAGTACTTGACAGTTTTTAAATGAAGGCTCTATCTTTAATAACAAAAGAGTTATGCAAAATTTTCGATCTAAAAAAGTACATGTTAATTGTAAAAAACCGAAATTTCGATTTTTCTCAAAAACTAAATTTTTTTCAATTTTGATAATTATGTGCAAGGTGCCCCTTTGCAAGGAGTACTTGGCAGTTTTTAAATGAAAGCCCTATCTTTAATAACAAAAAAGTTATGCAAAATTTACGATCTTATAAAGTACATGTTAATGGTAAAAAACCGAAATTTCGATTTTTTTCAAAAACTACAATTTTTTTAGTTTTTCATTATTACGTACAAGGTGCCCCTTTGCAAGGAGTACTTGACAGTTTTTAAATGAATACTCTATCTTTAATAACAAAAAAGTTATGCAAAATTTTCTATCTAAAAAAGAACATGTTAATTGTAAAAAACCGAAATTTCGATTTTTCTCAAAAACTACATTTTTTTTAGTTTTTGATTATTACGTGCAAGGTGCCCCTTTGCAAGGAGTACTTGACAGTTTTTAAATGAATGCTCTATCTTAAATAACAAAAAAGTTATGCAAAATTTTCGATCTAAAAAAGTACATGTTAATTGTAAAAAACCGAAATTTCGATTTTTCTCAAAAGCTAAATTTGTTTTAATTTTGATAATTATGTGCAAGGTGCCCCTTTGCATGGAGTACTTGACAGTTTTTAAATGAATACTCTATCTTTAATAACAAAAAAGTTATGCAAAATTTTCGATCTAAAAAAGAACATGTTATATGTAAATGGTCTCAGTGAGTGTTTTCCAGGGTGTTTTATCAACCAATATGCTGATGAAACTTCCATAATCTTGTCAGAACATCTGATTGAAGGACTATCTATCAGAGCTTCTCAGGTGGTAGAGAGGATGCAGGAGTGGTGTGACAATCATGCTCTGAAGCTAAATGCTGATAAAACCGGGCTAGTGACATTCTCCAAAACTTTACCTCAAAATTCCCTACTTGTAAAGTTTGAAAAAAAGTCTCTTCGAGAGGTAGCTTCCTTAAAATTCCTTGGTATACAAATTGACTCCTGTCTCACATGGGTCCCACACATAGACACTCTTGGCAAAAAACTAAATAGTTTCTGCGCGTTAATAAGGCGTCTACGAGAAGAGCTTTCCCTAAATTGTCTGAAGCAAATTTACTATGCATCGGTCCAATCTCTAATCACTTATAGTGTGATGTTTTGGGGATCTTCAATTGACGCCATGTCAGTCTTTATAGCACAAAAACGCATCATAAGATGCAGGCTCAGACTCACACCACAAATGTCTTGTAGGACTTATTTTACTAAGCTTGGTCTACTCACTGTTCCAGCTCTGTACATTCTTATGTTAGCTATTTTTGCAAAGAAACACCTGCATCTTTTTCAAACTAATGAAGATCATTATGCTGAGGGTATGTCTATTGTGATAAGAGGGAGAGCTGAACTGAGTGTCCCAACTCATCAGTCTGCCTTTTTTCAAATATCTCCTGCCTTTGCTGCTATTAAAACATATAATAGATTACCTCTCGCCCTAAGGAAAAGAAAAATATCATGGAGTTTAGGAAAGACACTGCAAGGTATCTGTTGGGCAAGTGTATCTATAGTTTCGATTTACAATTTTAAATGTGTATTATGATTGATATTAAGGGTTTGTTTACTAATTTATTTATCTTCATAATGTATCATACTTGAGATACAAGTGGTAAGGTAATGCACCCATTATTATATCCAACA
This sequence comes from Anthonomus grandis grandis, assembly GCF_022605725.1. Classification (NCBI taxonomy): domain Eukaryota; kingdom Metazoa; phylum Arthropoda; class Insecta; order Coleoptera; family Curculionidae; genus Anthonomus; species Anthonomus grandis. Next base: position 12,941,551 of record NC_065564.1, read on the forward strand.
TTATCTTTTTGTTCTTACTATTTTTATTAGCAGTATGTACTGTGTAGATGTTATCAAATTTTAATTTTGTTTGTTTTGTGACGTTGCTATTGTCTATTTTAATTAGATCTTGAAAGCAATAAAAAAATTATTATTGGTCGACATGGTGCAAAGAGGATGCCTTTTAAATGAACGAACGAAAACAGTGTTAATAGATAAACATATGATTCCTTTTCATGGCCAAGTAAAAATGCGACAATTTGTTAGGGGTAAGCCAAATCCAGTGGGATTATTCCTCAAGCAGATTGCAAGCAAAGTGATTCTGATGAAGAGCAGGTAACGGCCACGAAAACAAAGGAAAATTCAGCCTATTCCAGATAGGAGAGAGAGGAAGCAGGGAAACACTCATCTACCAGTATTTACCAAACACGACCAGAAATCCAGATCAAAATGCCGATATCCGAAATGTGGTAAATTGACATTTGCTAAGTGTGCCTCATGTGACTATAAATCTTTGCTGCTCTGTTGAGCGAAACTGTTTTGCTCTTTTTCACCAATAAAGTTTTTTTTGAAACTTTTTTTGTATTTATTTAAACCCAAGGTATCAAATATGATAGCTAACTTTTTACAGTAAAAAACAAAAAAAAGAATTTTTTTTTTGATATTTTGTGGTTTTTTGGGCCCAACACTTTACAAAAAAGTACGTGTTTTAAAAAGATATGTTTTCATTTCACGTTGGGTCTGAGGATAGCACGGATAAGCACAATAAATGTGGAGGTTAATATGAGATCCAAAATACCGACACATATAGGTATTTTAAACTTTAATAGTCTATACAAAGAAAATATGCATTGCATGTGTGAGAACTGCAGTGTTTAGCTAAATGTACCTTGCATCAAATATTTGAATAATTAAGAAACATTATTTTACACTTTATAACCTCTAGGACTCTGAACTCTTGACGTCTTAAAATACTTTTAGATTTAATTATTTAGACTTACCACCATTCCAACATGATTTTTAGATCCATCTTTACACTCTTCGACTCCCTCGTCGACAACGAGGTTCATAAAAGGGTCGAAACCCCTCAAGATGCCGCTAACCTGCCGCCCGCCGTTTAACTTAAGGGAGAGTTTCTTGTCCATAAATCTACAAACCAAATCAATTTTATTATCAGTGATAACGTTCCCGTGATATAATACGTACTTTTTCAACTCTGGAGGGTGTGCTTTCGACATTTCTGTGATGGGTTAGGAAGGCTTTTTTTCTGAAAAATCGAATGTCAACAAATATTCCGCGTGCCTTTCTTCAATTAAATGACAGCTGTCAAAAACGTCAATGTGAAGCAAGGCGTCAATCGTGCGGTATTTTTGACAGATTATTGCTTAGGCGGTGTTTCCACTAATGCGATCGATCAATAATACCAGAAAATGGGTAAATATTAAAATCGTTATCGAATATAAAAGAAAACTTCCCCAGAGAAAACATAAAATGAAATGCGGGTTGTTTTTGTTGTGTTGATGTTTTTAGATTTGTTATAAGACGTTTCGTCTTTTGGCATCTATCATCAACTCTGTTTTTTCTTACAGGCGTTATATTGGATTTTTACATATTTAAAATCTATGCAAAATTATCTTTTTAACGATGTATTACAATGATACAATAACAACAATTGTTTAAAATCAACGCTTATCAATGTCATGTTTAAAAATTTCATAACTTACAAGTTTTAAACATTTATTGCTAATGGAAAACTTTACCAATCAAGAATTGGCGGATATGCATAACTGCAATGCACGAGCAGCATCGCGGTTGTATCATCACGAACGTTATCCCTGTAGCTGCCAGTGGATATAGAGGCCTAATGGACTGTATAAATAAAACACTGTCTTCAACTAACATATTTAATTACTTTGAAAACATGACAAATTCCGGGTAAATAGAAAATTGGCGCGAAGACTGCCTTAAACGCCGTCTCGACAACTTCGCTCTCGCTTACATTATTCATACTAAAAAATAAAAATAGACTTCGAGCGCGGTCGCTCGCGCTAGTTATATGCCTAAGAAGAGCTGACTCTCCAGTGTAAATCTACCCACTTGCGTGGTTGGCTACATCAGTACTTTTTGCATTATATAAACCTTAGATTTTAAGTCGCTTTATCTCATTGTTTCTGTTGCTGCACGTTATACTGTCAGTTTGTACTTTTAGAAATAAAAAAGTCTCCGTGTCGTTCAACGTTCGTATTTGGCGCAGTCGGTAGGATTGTGCCCTAGTCGTCGGGAAAGTTGGTCTACAAAATTTTCGTACCGTACGGAAATCGTGCCGAAAAACAAAGACGTCTAGGAGTGTTTTCCAACACTAATAGTGCAATCCAGAAGAACCAGCGACACCTGACACCTCTGTAGGCAGATTTAAGAGATCACGGGAAGAAGAAATCACGCAGTAAGTGCCTTTTCCTTTCACTTCTATAAACCTTCTCTTTAAGGAATTTATAGGGATATTTAGGAATTTTCGCGAATTAAACGCATATAGATTTTATTTCCAGCATATTAAATGCAATTTTTAGTTGATAGTCTCAGCGACTTGATCGTATTTAATTTTAATCTTAAGCACATGGATCGCATTTAGTTTTAGAACATTTTATCATTTTTATGAACGATATAGAAGAACTAAGTACTTCACTCAGTGATTTATCTTTAATAGAAGAACTTATAGAAATGACTCCACCATCCACTACCCCCAAAGTAAATTGGGATCTTTTCAGATCTAAATTAAGCAATATTATGCCTTACGATGGTGATTGCAATAAGCTTAATAAATTTATTAGTAGGTGCGAAAGCTTTATTGATAGTTATAGGAACCTCAACGACGAGGAATTAAATAAACATATTCAAATGTATCTAAGAAAAATTATTTAATAAAGCTGAAAGTTTAGTCGGTAACCGCGCCGAAATAACTGATTGGTTTACTTTACGTGATGCTTTAATACAATGCTTTTCAGACCGTAGAGATCTGGATTGTCTAACTCAAGAGTTAATTAGAACCAGACCTTACAAAAATGAACATTTATTAAGTTTTGGTAATAGGCTTCAACTTTTAAGAAGCGATATTGCTCAAAAAATAGGTAATGATTCTAGCTATAGTACTAATGAAAAACTTTGCCACATTAAACATTATGAAAAAACTGCCCTAAACACTTTTATTGCAGGCTGTACAGGCATTCAAAAAAATAATATGCATCTAAAAAGACCCGCCAGTCTTGAAGACGCAATGGCCTATATTAAAGAGTTCGAACATTTCGAAAGGCTTTATGGCAGTTTCGAAACAAATAAGTTTCAAAAATCTAGTCACAATGCTAATAATAATGTATATAATAACTTTAGGAATAGTAATCCCCCGAGTAACCCTCAATCATATAATAGACAAAATTACAATAACTCCTTTAATTCACAACCCAATCAACAACAGTACTATCAAACACCACAGTTCACTAATCAACATAACTCTTTCACACCACAAATGAAAACTTCCCAATTTCCAACTGGGTCCTGTTAACATGCCACCCCCAAGACAGTTACCACCTCAAAAATATTTCACAAACAGTCAAGTTTTTGCAAAACCAAAGAATGTTTTCAAACCCGGTCAAATAAATCCGCGGGATTTACCAAAACCAGAACCAATGTCCACTACTTCTAGAAATCCTTCTATGAGAAGTTTCAGACCACCCCCATAGTATGGAAATCGCAACTATTTCCAAACAAATCCAAATGTAAAACCCAACTTCACATTCCAGGAATTAAATCACCAGGAATATCCTGATGAATCCTCTCGAGAATATCCCGATAATTATGAAGGCGCATATTGCACCAATTATGCTGATAATTGGGAAACAGATTATGCCCAAGACTATTTTGATGAAATTGATCAAAATGTCGAATTAAAAAAAAACAAGAGAAAAATCCCCAACATTCAAATGAAATCTATAATACTGATCCTCTAAATTTTCAAGACTTATCCATAACAGACCAAATAACATAGTAGAAATAAATATTTCTTCTTATAACTCGCTACCCTATCTTGTAGTTAGTTCCCTCAAAACAAAATTGTTGATCGACACTGGTAGTAGTAGATCAATACTAAAACCATATATTGCGGAAAAATATTTCCCGAATTGTATATATAACTCTAAAAACATAATAAAGACAGCTGTAGGTAGCAAAAATACTCAGTATCAAGCTACAATCCCTTTACTGTCAGAATATGGAATTGACCATAAAATAAATTTTATACTTTTTGATTTCCATGATTATTTTGACGGAGTAATCGGGCTCACCGATTTACTAAAAACAAACCTAAACATTGACTTTAATAATCAAATACTTTGTGATGTGTATGTATTTAATTTGAAATAATACACAACCTTAATTTATGAGAGTATATTTTCGACTGGCCGGGAGATACAATAAATGCCGTAAATGCCGTCGGTTTCGAGCCGGCAAAAAAAAGGTAACAAATAATAATACAGCTATGCGGTGTAATGTAAATAAACAACGGATATGGAACACCCTCCCCCAATAACAAAAAGAAAAAAAAATCAACCAGTCAAACATCAAACCTAACTGTCTTCTAAACTAAGACACTTGCAAACGATCCGGCATTTTAATTTTGCTACGTCTACGCAACACACGTGTACCCGAATCACTTTCTAAATCAGATTTATCACTATCTGATAAAACCACCACTTCATCTTCACTAGAGCTAAAACTATTATTATCAATCGAGGTAGATCTTGGAATTATGGTTGTATTTGTCTTATTATGTTCAGGCTGAAATGTTACATAATTTTTTTTTAACTGGCTGAGATGCCTCTTCCATTTTATTCCATTATCTACCTCTATTACGTAAGTTCTTCGACCAAGAATATCTTGAACAACCCCTTGACACCACCTACTTTTGTCTGCATTTGGACGATAATCTTGAGCCCACACTTTTTCTCCAATACAAAATGATATGTCTCGAACCTTTTTAAAATTTTTCTCCATTTTATGCTGTTTATTTTTAATTACATTTTCGGTGGAAGGAAGCAATAAGTCAAATCTAGTGCGTAAAGAGCGACCAAAAATAATTTTGGATGGACATTCTTGAGTGGTTGTTTGAGGCGTATTGCGATATTGAAAAAGAAACGTATCTAAAATAAGTTGCAGATCAGTTTTATGATCTTTGTAACCTTTAATAAGCGCTCTTTTTAAAATTTTAACACCGGACTCCGCCAATCCATTAGTCTCTGGATGAAAAGGAGCACCCGTCTTGTGGATAATACCCAAACTCTCTAGAAAAGAACTAAATTCAACAGACATAAAAGTTTGTGCATTATCTGTAGCTATTTCTTTGGGCAATCCAAACTGAGAAAATAACTTTCTTAGAATTTGTATTGTTTTAGAAGAAGACATATTTTGCACAATAAAACATTCCAACCATTTGGATGTGGCGTCTTCAACAACTAAAAATGTTTTATTAAACAATGGGCCAAAAAAATCTACATGCAAACGAGTCCAGGCATTTTTAGGGCAATCCCACATTATCAAAGAAGGCCTAGGAGACTTATCCGCATACATTGAACAAATTTTACATCGCCGAGCAATATTTTCTATAGCCTCGTCGATTTTTGGCCACCATACGTATGAGCGAGCCAAAGCCTTCATTTTGACAATGCCAATGTGGGTTAAGTGTAGCTCTTCCAAAATACTCGTTTGAAAACTTGAAGGTACAATTAAACGATACCCCCACATTAAACAACCGTGTTCAATAGATACTTCGTTTTTTCTTATAAAAAATGGCTTAAGGTCTACAGAAGGACAAGTTTTAGGCCAGCCATTTTTAACATAAAAAAAAACTTTGCTAAGGATTGGATCTTTACCAGTTTGCTCTTTAATTTTCAAAAAATTTACTGGAAAATCGGAATTTTGAATATAATTTAAATATGACACTTTATCATTGTCACTTGATGAAAACACAATGGAACTACTATTATAATAATAGTGAATATTTTCAACACTAGTTCCTAGTCGAGATAAAAAATTCGAGTAATTCTTTTTTGTGTTGACGTATTTAATTTCAAAGTTAAATGATGATAAAATATACGCCCACCTTTGTAGGCGATTAGCTGCAAAAACCGGTAGCCCCTTTTTATCTCCAAAAATGGCTAAAAGGGGCTTGTGATCGGTATACAAGGTAAATTTTGTCCCATACAAAAATTGAAAAAATTTTTTTACTCCAAAAATGATGGCTAGAGCCTCTTTCTCAATTTGTGAAAAACCTAATTCGCTTTTACTTAATAATCTGGAAGCAAAAGCGATTGGCCTCTCAGAACCGTCTGGATAAAAATGACTAATAATCGCTCCAAGCCCTACACTGCTAGCATCCACCAAGAGTTTAATGGGTATTTTGGGATCAAAATGAGCCAGAACCGATGGAGAAATTAACATTTCCTTGATTTTAGAAAAACTATTTTGACATTCTGTACTCCATTCCCAAGGAACGTTTTTTTTTAACAAATTATATAAGGGGAAGAGTATTGTTGATGCGTTTGGTAAAAATTTAACATAATAATTTACCCCCCCTAAAAATGATTTCAGTTCTGTAATATTTGAAGGATTTTTAGTTTTAATGACGGCTTCTACTCTTTCTTGGGTCTTATGTAGCCCAAATTTATCGATTCGATGGCCCATGTACGTCAAGGAGTCTTGCATAAAGCTGCATTTGTTTTTTTTTACTTTAAGGCCGCATTCACTTAATTTTGTAAAAACCCGTTCTAACCTCTCTAAATGTTCAAGGTCATTTTTTCCCGTTATTAAAATATCATCAAGAAACGCTATAACGCCCGGTATACCGTTAAATAGTTGTTCCATAATAACTTGAAATATGGAGGGTGCACAATGAATGCCAAAGGGTAGCCTCTGATAAGAAAATAAACCTCTATGTGTAGAGATTGTCACCAACTCTGTAGAATTTTCATCCAGAAGAATTTGCTGGTATGCCTCTGACAAATCGATTTTTGAAAATTTTAAACCCCCTTCCAGCCGACTAAATAAATATTCTATTCGCGGAAGCGGAAACTGTTGAAATTCCAGTTGTGGATTCAAGGTTACCTTAAAATCTCCACAAATTCTTAGACCACCATTTTTCTTCAATATGGGAACAATAGGGGTGGCCCATTTAGAAAATTCTGTCGGAATTAATACCTTATTTTTAATTAAACGATCTAATTCTTCGTCAATTTTTGGCTTAAGCGCGATTGGAACAGGACGTGGTTTAAAAAATCGCGGAATAGCATTTTCCTTTAACTTAAGGGTTACTTTAAACTTGTTGAAAGTGCCCAGAGTACCATCAAAAATTTGACCAAAATGTTTTAATAAATATTGAAGCTTGGTCTCCGAATTTACGTATAACAACCTATTACTATTGTTACTATCTATTTTACATAAACCAATGTTCAACATTTTTAAGCCGTTACGCCCTATTAATGGAGGTCCTCCATTTTTAATGACATATGTTTTTAAAATGTAATTGTTGTCGTCATAGATAATATTTAGGTTAAGATAACCTAAGGGGTTAAATGATACACCCACATAATCTTTAAGAGACAGATCATTACGAATCAAATTATATTTTGTAAAATAATGTTTATACAAATTTTCAGAAATAGCCGCATGAGCAAATCCAGAATCAATTTCAAAATCAAATTGTAAACCGTCAATTAATAGCTTAATAATTATAGGCCTTTCGTTACCTTTAGAATTATAACGCAACTTATTATAATATGATGAAGAATTACTCTTAATGTTAAAGCACATCTCGTCATTCTCATCAGATGAGTCTTGCAAAAGGTTTTCTTGCAAAAAATTATGACCTGATAGCTTCTTGCACATAGGTGCCAAATGGCCTTTGATTCCACATTTGTGACAGAAACAGCTACGATAAGCACAGTTAGAAAAAACGTGATTTGCACGCCCACACACCGAACATTTTGGTAGAGCCGGTTTTTCTTGATGGTCTCTTTTAACAGTATATTTAGATTTTGACTTACCCCGATTTTGACGAGAAGTACCTGGATTTTGATTATAATATATTTCCTCTAGTTCTGTTTTAATCGGGGCCTGAGACTCCTTGGATACGCGCTTTTCATGATCAGCGACCGCAGACTCCTTTGCCAAAGCAATTTTTTCCATAAACTGAAACGTACAGTCCCTACTGATGGCATTTTCTTCAAACAAACGATCGGAAAAACGCACGTCATTAATACCGATCGCAAAAATATCTCTCATTAGCGTACTGAGAGTTATTGTAGCCTCAAATCCGCAATTACTCACTAAATTTTTTACACGAGCTGCCCAATCACACACTTTTTCACCGGGCTCTCTTTGAGCAGAGTAAAATTTACTTCTCTCCGAAAAATAGGACCGCACTGGAGCAAAATGCTTTAATAACAATTTATCCAAATCCTGGAATTTCACTTCCGGTGGCGTTTTCGGTACACACAAATTTCTTAACAACACGTAACAATCTTCATTTAATGTATTTAGAAGAGTCGCACGCATTTTATCGTCCTCCGTTATACCATTTGCCACGAAAAACTGTTTTAGCCGCTCGGAAAATATCGCGTAATCCGACTTTTCCGGATCAAACGTACTTAAATTTCCGAGAAAAGATGACATTTTCACCGACTACTTTTAACAATTTAGGTCCGTAAGATCGACTGCGCCAATGATGTGTATGTATTTAATTTGAAATAATACACAACCTTAATTTATGAGAGTATATTTTCGACTGGCCGGGAGATACAATAAATGCCGTAAATGCCGTCGGTTTCGAGCCGGCAAAAAAAAGGTAACAAATAATAATACAGCTATGCGGTGTAATGTAAATAAACAACGGATATGGAACACTTTGTAACAGCGAAACAACAATACCATTTGAGTTTCGACGACCCGAGGACGTTAACATCACCTTATCTTTGAACCCTCACGAACGCACATTAAAAAGTCTACCTGTTTCTGTATAGATTCTTTCATTCTTTTATTATCTCTTCTGATCAGATTCTTTCTGGGGGGAGCAATTCCAATACATCTCGGAAGAATGTCCTGCCTTTGACTGTCTCCTCTGCTATGCTTCCTACATTGAAACCGAGCCTAAAACCAAATCCAAGTAAGAAGAGTATTCACGGCACAGACAACCGTTCCTGGATCTTCCTCTCCGGGCTATCCAAGGACAATACAGTTTGTTAAGGCCAAATTTGAACAGCGGCATCACCGCTCGTAGTTAGTTTAATGAGAGTCTTCAATAAGCTCACACCACGACGCCGTTCCTATGTACCAGTCGTTACTTTTACGGTTGTATTTAATATAAATATTAAAGTTATTACAAATCAATTATACAGTCCACATCGAACCCTTCATTTTGGTCCAGACGAACCGGATTTGAGGTAGAAATTACATTTATTGTGGCAAACTTGGTGCCTGTTGTCGCGGCCATTTTTGCAACGCCTTCACGAGGCTATTTTTGGAGCCTACTACTGCTAGTTCCCAGGCCGGAATTTGCAAGTTTGTTAATGGTTTGATTGCTAAAGTGGTAATCAGGAAGACATGTAAGTCCGTTGACATTTATTACTTTGGTCAGTCTATTTGGGTTATTTTATTGTTCAGTTCTGGTAGGTTTGTTTAGTGAAATACGTATAATTACATTTTATTTATATCTCAATAGTTAAAATGTCAAATTTAAACAAACTTAGATTAAAACGAGGTGGTATTAAAGGTCAGTTGACAAGACTTAAACACCATTTTGATGCCCTTGACCTAAATAATATTTCTGAATTGGAGGTTACTCAACTTCATAGTCGCCTAGACAGAGCCGAACCTCTCTTGAGCCAATTTGAAGACATTCAAAATGACATTGAGGTAGAGTTGAGTGCCGCTGATCAGGAAAATGTAAATATTGATGAAATTATTGAAAAGGAATCTTCAGAGAGACTTAGTTTTGAGGAGGAGTTTTACTCTATTATTAGTAAAATTAAGATTGTTGTTAATAAATTTAAGTCATGCAATATGTCACATACTAGTAGTTCAGGTAAAAGTGCAAAGGTAACTTCCAGCATTGTTGCAAGGTCTTTACACGATATACCTGATGTACCGGTGACAGTGCAGAGCACTGCAAATACTCAAACTTTCTCTCAATTGGAGCCATCAGCTCAAACTCAAACATTTTCTCATACTCCTATGTTTGTTAAGCTGCCTGATCTAAAGCTTCCTATGTTTAACGGAGCCTATGAAAAATGGCTGGAGTTTAGAGACTCTTTTGTTGCAATGATTCATAATAATTATAATCTAAGCGATGTCCAGCGTTTTTATTATTTAAAATCATATTTAGAAGCCGAGCCTCTGCAGGCTATTGCTAATTTATCGGTAACAAATAACAACTACTCTGTTGCCTGGTCTCTTTTGGTTGACAGGTATGAGAATAAACGATTAATTATCTTTAATTACATAAAGGCTTTGTTTGAGTACCCTGCATTAACTAAAGAATCGCATAATGATTTGAGAAAGTTATAAAGTTAAGGGCCTATGGAGGCTGCGTTTATATAGTAAGCTCTACAGAGGATGGGGTTGTGTCTTCTAATCTATTGTTATCAAAGTCTCGCATTGCCCCAATTAAGACTATAAGTTTGCCTCGCCTTGAGCTGTGTGCTGCGTGCTTACTGCAAAGTTGGTGGATAAGGTAAAGGAATCCATCAAGTTAAACATTGATAAATGTTATTATTTAACTGACTCCACTATTGCTCTTTGTTGGATAAAGGGCTGCCCTAGTCGTTGGAAAACATTCGTGGCAAACAGAGTCACTAAAATTCAGACCTTAACCAGTTTGACTGATTGGTTTCATGTAAGGTCAGAGGAAAATCCTGCCGACCGTCTATCCAGAGGCATTTCAGCCCAACAACTTTTAAATTTTGAGCTATGGTGGAAGGGACCCGTTTCTTATTTTTTATGCTTAGATAATTTGCAAGAGTTCCCAGTTGTACCACAAGAAATACCGGAGGAAAAAGTTGTTTCCCATTCGTCTATTGTCTTCGAGGCACCTGATTTTAATTTAGATAAATTTTCACAATTAATTAAATTACAAAGGGTGTTTGCATATGTCTTAAGATTTATTAAAAATTTGAAAGATAAAAGGAAATTCTGTGGGGCTTTGTCTTGTAGTGAGCTTAATTTCTCGTTACAGAATTTGTTAAAAATTGCTCAAAAACAATCGTTTCCCAGTGAATATCATTCCTTTTTAAGTCAGAAGAAAATAAAAATGTCTAGTAAACTCTTGAGCCTTAATCCATATATTGACAGTGATGGTTTAATAAGAGTAGGTGGTAGGATTCAAAAGGCGAAGGTTCTGAGGAACAAAGACATCCTGTAATTTTACATAATAAACATTTTTTAACTACTTTGATTATGCGTCATACCCATGAACGTCTTTTACACTGCGGTCCACAGCAGTTGTTATATACTGTAAGACAACAATATTGGCCAATTTCTGGTCGTGGCCTAGCTAGGTCTGTTGTTAGATGGTGCGTTATTTGTTTTAAGGCTAAACCAGTAACTGCTGATTATATTATGGGAAATTTACCCGAATGTAGAGTATCAGCGTACCAACCAGTGTTTACATATACTGGTATTGACTACGCAGGTCCAATTGAAATTCGGGACAGAAAAACTAGAAATCCCAAACTTTTAAAGGCGTACATATGTATTTTTATTTGTATGAGTACAAAATGTATTCATCTAGGGTGCGTGACAGATCTCACAAGTCAATCGTTTATTTTGGTTTTGCGGCGATTTGTTGCGAGAAGAGGAGTTACGGGTACCAACCCGCCACCTTATGCCGACCCTGCATACTTTATTTAGAAATAGCGTAGTTTGTATTGTCATCATTTTTAGAACGTATAAATATAATGTAATAGACAAGAGCAATAACAGTTAATATAGTAATCAATGTAGTCATTATCTATTAATCAAGTTAGTTCTCAATAAATTTGTTTTTTAAAAAAGCAAATGCCGGTTGTTGTCCTTTAACTGGCGCAGTCGGTAGTTCGGTCTTTCCAATATTGGACAAAAATCGCCATATTTGGGTCCGTTTCTACGGTTTGAAGACCGCTACAATCCCTGGAAGCTGAAAGAAGACCTGCTGAAACCTTCAAAGAACAAGAATCGTCGGAAGTACCTGCAGCGATCCAACTGAAGCAACCACCCGTTCAGCACCGGATTGAGAACAGCTATAGTTTAGGTCCTGGGAATACAAAAATCGATTCCTTTAGGAAATTAGGCTAAGAGACAAATGGAAATTTTGGCAAGAACCTTACTAATCCTCACCTTCGTTGGAAGAGAACTAGCCCTTCCCCAATTCCATAACCTCAACCAGAACCCTGGACTACTACCACTTAAACTCGGCAATGCCCAAAACACAGCAGACTATTGGTCTTTTGTACAAATTTTTGACGTAAGTGACATAATCCAAGAAACCAAATACCTAGAACAGACTTTTATAAAACTAAAAGAATCAATTCATAAATTCTTTGACAATAACTCCTTTTTAAACTCCTATAATCTAGTCAATTCGTTAAGTGCTAAAGTAAACTTACAAATTGAACAACTAAATCCCTTATTTAACAACCGAAACAAACGTGGACTTATTAACGGTTTAGGTTCCATTATAAAAACCATAACTGGTAATCTCGCACAAGAAGATGCTGAAAAATATGACAAAGCTATTTTGGAAATCTCTAATAACCAAAATTCGCAAAAAACGTTTATAAAAGAGCAAATAACCATATCTAAAAAATCTGTCGAACATTTCGAAAGCATAAGCAAAAATTTGTCACATAATCAACGTATTTTAGAAAATCGTGTAAAAAAACTAGAATTGGTGGTTAAACAAATTAATTTGAATAATACAAATACATACTCTTTCTTTTTAAGTGAAATACTTGTCTCTCAAGTGATAAATGCGTATCAAAATATATACGATATCTTGGATAACATCGAAATAGCGATTACATTCTCGAAATTAAATATATTTCACAGCTCTATAATCGACCCAAAAGAACTTCTAAATGAAATAAAATTAATTGGCCCTAACTTAAGTAAAACTAAGTTACCATTTGCAGCAACTTTAGAGAACATTTTACTATTCGAAAAAATTGTCGAAATTAAGGGTTATACAAAGGAAAACAAAATATTCTTTATAATAGAGGTACCTATAGTTGAACTTGAAAATTATGTACTATATCACCTCTACCCTTTGCCCGTACCCTTAAATTCCATTTACCAAATAATTATCCCTCAAAGTCAATACCTTATCCTAAATGAACACTCATATGTACTGTTGAATGCCAAATGTCAAGAGGTAGCTACAGAAATCTACCTCTGCAAAGAAAACAGTCCTCTGAGCGTATCCGAGGATCCGCCATGTGAAGTACAAATGATGTTGTATTCAAAACATCCCTCAAATTGTCGAGCCATTCAAACCGAGGTCAAGTCTCTGAAAATCCAGAAGCTGGAACAAGAAAAATGGATAATTGTTTCACCCCAAAAAACCGTAGCTGTCCAACAATGTGGCCATAATAAAGAAAATATCCCAATCCAAGGCACCCTTGTCCTTGAGTTAAACCCTAGCTGCACTATACAAATTCAGGACCTCCAGATTAGAAGTTTCCACGATACAAACACCCATTTTCACAACATTGAATTACCCAAGCTGACCTTAGACTTAAATGATCGCCCTAATGCTATTGATTTACAGCCCTTTGAACTCAATAGCTTAAACTTCGATGAACTTAAGAACATTCAAACCATGATGGACATCCAAGCCAAGAAAATGGAAGAAACCAGCCAAGGACCTGTCCATATAACAAATGTTAGCGTATGGACCATCATCCTGTATATCCTGATGACCACTGTAGCCGCCTTCCTGTTGCTAAGAAAGACAAGAAAATTAATCCAGACCAAAAGAAAACATCCCCACCAAACCACCACCACGACCAGTGACGACGAAGAAACCCTACAGAATCCGAGCCATATTGTCATATAATTCACCCCTGGGCTCATTTCTTAGGAGGGAGGAGTTACGGGTACCAACCCGCCACCTTATGCCGACCCTGCATACTTTATTTAGAAATAGCTTAGTTTGTATTGTCATCATTTTTAGAACGTATAAATATAATGTAATAGACAAGAGCAATAACAATTAATATAGTAATCAATGTAGTCATTATCTATTAATCAAGTTAGTTCTCAATAAATTTGTTTTTTAAAAAAGCAAATGCCGGTTGTTGTCCTTTAACTGAGGTAAACCTTTGCACCTTTATTCTGACAATGGCACTAATTTTGTCGATGCCAATTCAATTTTACGTCAATTTTTTGAGTCCAATTCTGATAAGATTGGTTCTGCTTTGTCTAGTGAAGGTATTAACTGGCACTTTATACCTCCCAGGGCTCCTAATTTTGGCGGGTTATGGGAATCGGGCATTAAATGTGTTAAGTATCATTTAAAACGCGTAATTGGTGAATCTAAACTTACCTACGAAGAACTTAGCACGATTTTAACCCAAATAGAGGGAGTGTTAAACTCCAGACCTTTATCGCCATTGTCAACGGACCCTGAGGATGTGACACCTCTGATTCCAGCTCATTTTCTGCTGGGAAGACCGATGACAGCCCTTCCCGATGATGACTACAAGCAAGTGCCTGAAAATCGTCTTGTCAAGTTTCAGCGACTTCAATCAATCGTGCAACACTTTTGGGAGCGTTGGAACAAAGAATATATTTCGGAGTTGCAAAGCCGGGTCAAGTGGAAGAAAAATCATCCTTCTTTGTTGAAGCTCGGATCGATTGTGCTGATTAAGGAGGACAATTTGCCGATTTCAGCATGGAAGCTAGGTCGAGTCACAGAATTACACTACGGTGAAGACAAGGTCGTACGAGTCGCCACAGTTATGTGCAAGGACAGGACCTGTTGTAAACGGGCTGTTACAAAACTTTGTGTGCTGCCTATCAGTGAAAATAATTTAATAGAATAGAATTAATTTTAAAATATGTTATGTTAATGCCTGATTGGTATTGTATTTTATTTAAGTTAGTTTAATATTTTTTCTTAAGGCTAAGGAACTTGTAACAATTTAAATTTATTTAGTTTGCTTGTTTTTTATATTACTAATGTTGAAATTGATATTTCAAGGCGGGCGGCATGTTAGGGCCAAATTTGAACAGCGGCATCACCGCTCGTAGTTAGTTTAGTGAGAGTCTTCAATAAGCTCACACCACGACGCCGTTCCTATGTACCAGTCGTTACTTTTACGGTTGTATTTAATATAAATATTAAAGTTATTACAAATCAATTATACAGTCCACATCGAACCCTTCACAGTTAATGATGTCTTGGCTCATCTGGACTCTCATGGGTTTAAAGGCTGTGTATGTGAAGATCTGGCCACTTCCCAGGACCATATTAAATCTTTTAAAATTGGAGTTTCCTCTCTTAATATGACGGATGTTCTGGAGGGCAAAGTCTGGCCCTCGGGTGCTGTTGTCAGGAAGTTTTTAAACCGAAAGCACCAACATTACAACAAAAGAAAGTAATGCATGCTAGTGAACTTTATAATTTTAATTTTAATGTTATACTTCATCTTAATATTCAATCTCTACGTTCTAAAGTCCCAGAGCTTGAGGCATACCTCGAATCGAACCTCAATATTAATATCCTTTGTTTCAATGAGCACTGGCTGTCTGAGGCGGAAATTGGTGTAACCCATATACACGGATTTAATCTTGTTTCCAAATTTTGTAGGATAAACAGAAATCATGGCGGGGTATGCATATATGTGCGTGATGGATTAAATTGTGAGTCTGTCAGAATTCTGCCCCAAGGAGTAGCATGTGAGGTGGATTTTGAGATTGCGGGGATCCAACATGGTGAGTTTCTCATATTTACTATCTATAGATCTCCACTGGGCGATCTCGACAACTTTCTCAGTTGTCTGGAGGGTTTTCTTGCTAGCTTAACAATTAACAAAAAATATGTCATCACTGGTGACTTTAATGTTAAGTTTAATCTAAACCAGACACAGTCAAGGAGGGTTGTTGATTTGTTTTCTTGCTTTGGGCTTTATCCAGTTGCTAGAGGTGCTACGAGGGGTTCGAATTGTCTGGATAATATTTTTACAACTGTCTCCAGTTCCAATTGTAATGCAAATATTTGTGATCCATCATTGTCTGATCACTTGGGAATTGTGTTTCAATTTAAACAGAGCATCCCCGTTCGAGGTGACGCTGTTCGTATATGTTATCGCCCTATAACAGATTGGGGGTTGTTAAATTTTTATAATGCGGTGGAGAACTTTAATTGGGACTTCATAGGCAACACTAGTGATGTTGATATCTCTTTTAATTCTTTTGTTAAATCTTTGAGCGAGGCTTATTTAATGTGTTTTCCACTGAAGTCAAAATCAGCGAATACCGCCAGGCGCTCAGCTGCTTCTAAGTGGTTTGATGAGTCTCTCAGGGAGATGAGAGAACGGCTCTGTTTCTTAAGACGGGCTAGTCAACAAGTATAGTCGCTTCGCTCCTATACTTTTGGTCCGTGGGGACCAGTTTGGAACCTTTAGGTCTTGTCAGTGATGGGCCTTAGAGGATTTCTTAAAAAAAATCGCAAATTATCAGGTGTACTTAGGTGAGGCTAACGTTTATCTGCCAAGGAAAGAGAGGACCAGTTGTTGGGGTATCATGCTTCAAAGAACCATAATTTGTTATATAGTCGCGTTGTGTGTCAATATACTGTTTTATATTTCAAATATCTGTGAAAGCATATTAATTGTATTCTAAATAAAGCCTGAATACCAAATTCGAACAGAATCGGACCAATAGCGAAAAAGTTACGGTAGTCACGTGACCTAGGCTGAAACTCAAATGTCAGTTATCTGTCATAATTTATTAGTTGTATCCTTAATAAACCATAAATACCAAATTCAGAGAGAAGTTCCCATAAGGGTCTATTTATTGAAATAGAACAAACGGGATTTTCCGTCGATTTGTTTTAATTTTTCTTTTTATTTTAAAATGTAATAGTAATAAAATATCAAAAGAATTGACAGAAGAAGAATAAGAAATAAAAAAAAACCATAAATAAATTGAATCGAAGCTATAGAAGCCGAGATATAAGTAAAAAAATGGGGAAGAACAAAAGAAAACTGGTTTTTTCCCACGGTATAATTTTTTTTCTTAAAATAATTTATGACAAATTTTAGTTTTAGCCCTAAACTTGTAATTTTCACAAAAAAAACCCTAGAAAAAAACATTTTTTTTTTGGTAGAAAATCGAAAGGGGTATACCCACGAAAAATTTTAAAAAAATGGTTTTTATTTTTTTCTAAATAAACTATAACTCTGACAACTTTTTCTCTTAAGCAAAAGTTCTAGGGAATATTACGAGGTATTTGAATGTTAAAACTAATTGATTATAGCTATCACAGATTCGGAGAAAATTGTAAAAAACTATTAATCATAAATATCGAATTATCAAGAGCCCTATGGAAAAATTTCAACTTTTTATTTTTCTATCTTGTACTACTTCAGGATACCTTTTAAAAAGGTTATTATCGATTTGACTCTAAAATTAACAGAAAACCTATTTATTTGCATTTATCGATTTTCGCACAAAATCGGGCCCAAAATGAAAATTTTTTCAAAACATGCTCCAAATTCAAAATTTCTTTTTTCTGGCTAAAGACCACTCAAAAAGTAATAAAAAAGCTTTATGACAAAATTTTTCAAAATCTATAATAATGCCACAATATTACGAGAGAACATAAGTTCCCTTTAAAGCCTATGTATTCGAACCGATGATTTCTTAATTTTTTTTTTAAAGGCAAATTTAAGAAATAATTTAACAAAATAAGATAAAAGGAATAGGGTAATACAAAATATTATCTACAAATATATACATATCATCTAATAGCCAATTTCAATCAAATAGGAAATTTTGATAGTCACGTGACCCTAGAACTCAATATTTTAAAATTTTGTAAAAAATCAACAATTGCATCTTAAATAAACCCCAAATTCCAAATTTGAACCCAATCGGATCAATAGCAAAAAAGTTATGGAAGTCACGTGACTTTAAAATTCAATATGTCAAATTTCTGTCAAAATGTATTACTGGCATCCTAAATAAAGCCCAAATACTAAATTTCAACCCAATCGGATCAATAGCAAAAGAATTATGAAAGTCACGTGACTTTAAAATATAATTTGTCAATTATCTGTTAAAATTTATTAATTGTGTCCTAAATAAAGCATAAATACCAAATTTGAACCCAATCGGACTCATAGCAAAAAAGTTACAATAGTCACGTGACCCGGAAGTCAAATGTCAAATATCTGTCAAAAATTAATAATTGCATCCTAAATAAAGCCCAAATACCAAATTTGAACCCAATCAGACCAATAGCAAAAAAGTACCAATAGTCACGTGACCTGGAAGTCAAATGTCAAATATCTGTCAAAAATTAATAATTGCATCCTAAATAAACCCCAAATACAAAATTTCAATCAAATCGGACAAATAGGAAGAAAGTTAAGGTAGTCACGTGACCTTAAAACATAGTCATGTCAAATATCTGTAAAAATTTATTAATCTTATCCGAAATAGGTACTAGGTACCAAATTTCAACCAAATCGCACCAATACCAAAAAAGTTATGATACTCGACTAACCTTAAAAATCAATAATTTCAAAAAATTTTTATTTATAACCCAAAAGCAATGTTTAAGAATTATTAACATATATTAATAATAAACTAAATAGTAAAAACTCACCTAATATCTAAATTTTTATTTTAAATTAAATAGATCATTACGACTGACCCGTGTATATATTCGAATAATTTTAATAAAATAATAGGGCAAATTTCATTTCGTCTCACCCCGGTATAAAACCACTGACTTTTCAAAAAAACGGCATTTTTCGAAGACGTCAAAATGTTTGCCGAATTTTCCTGGCCGCAATACACAATTTCCCCAATTGATATGCACAGATTCGGAAAGCCCATTCATTTTCTGATTCGGTGCTTCCTTTTCCTGATCGTTTCCGGTCCATTTTCATTCATAATTTTACAAAAAACCCAACCAAGTCCCGGCCACCTGTCACGAGCAAAAAATTTTTAACCACAATGCGTCAAAGTATTGTTCCCACTAGCCATTTCATCAGAGTTTAGGTTGACACCTCCAATTACCTGCAAAAACGCAAAAAAATGGACTTTTTTCATAAAATCGCATTTTTCGGGTACTTGTACTATCGCTGGAACCCTGAAATTTTAGTATGTGTTGTAAAACAAAATTTCGGATCTTTTAGATGATGTCTGATCTTTTCACCATGTACAGGGACGTGGAAAATGAATTAAACGCGAAAATTCGAATTGCTCAGAACCTATTAATGTTGGAAGATTGTAATTTTACACAAATACTGGGGTTATTAAAGTATTTAATGCCTGAGAATATAAATGGTCCAGATGCCACTACGAAAAAGTTATTAAATAAAATGTGATTTTCGGGTCGGACCTTCATGGGTAAAGTTCATTATTGCTCGCCCTGTATGGCTTACGAAAATGTCGGTTATATGGCATATGAAAGGTAAAGGATGAAGTTATTTTTTGAAAAAAAAAATTTCCCAAAATAAGTATTGTTTGGCAGAAAATTCCAAAAAACTGAAAATGCCAGAACTCGTAAAATAAATTTTTTACAAAAAAAAGCTCCAAGTATGTTAAATCTCTTATAAAACGAAGTCTTTTCGCCGAAACACTTTTTTTATAAAAATTTTTTTTTAGCCTCTGGAGAAGTTTGAATTTTTTTTTTAGTCACTTTTGTTCGCTTATAACAACTCACCCTGTATACCGATCTGGCCCAAAAAGTATACAGTTCTTAAGCCCCCACCGACCCTTATGTCCTAAAAATTTCAAGTCTTTTAAAGGCTTTTTATTTGAGTTCTCGCGTCTGAAAGGAATTTGATCCATTTTTTTACGAATTTTTGACTTTGAGAAAGTACCGCTCCGTTTGGTGGTACCGGAAAAAAAAATCGTTTACGGATCCATCATTCCCAATGTATTAAGAGACCCTATGCCAAATTTCATCGTTTCGCTAGCCATACAGCCAAAGATATGAATTTTTATTTCCAAAAAAACACGATTTTTCGGGCCCGACGTGGCGTGCATAATATAGTCTGCGACTATATAACAAGTATAGTCGCTTCGCTCCTATACTTTGGGTCCGTGGGGACCAGTTTGGAACCTTTAGGTTTTGTCTGTGAATGGCTATAAAGGAATTCTTAAAAAAAAACAAAAATTATGAGGTGTACCAACGTATATATGCCAAGGAAAGAGATGACCAGTGGATGGGGTATCATGCTTCAAAGAACCATAATTTGTTATATAGTCGCGTTGTGTGTCAGTATACTGTCTTATATTTTAAATATCTGTCAAAATATGTTAATTGTATCCTAAATAAAGCCTAAATACCAAATTACAACAGAATCGGACCAATAGCAAAAAAGTTACGGTAGTTACGTGACCTGGGCTGAAACTCAAATGTCAGTTATCTGTCATAATTTATTAGTTGTATCCTAAATAAACCATAAATACCAAATTCAGAGAGAAGTTTCCATAAGGGTCTATTTATTGAAATAGAACAAACAGGATTTTACGTCGATTTGTTTTAATTTTTCTTTTTATTTTAAAATGTAATAGTAATAAAATATCAAAAGAATTGACAGGAGGAGAATTAGAAATAAAAAAAACCATCAACGAATTGAATCGAAGCTATAGAAGCCGAGATATTAGTAAAAATGTGGGAAAAACAAAAGAAAACTGGTTTTTTTTCACGGTATAATTTTTTTTTCTTAAAATAATTATTGACAAATTATAATGTAAGCCCTAAGTTGGCAATTTCCAGTAAAAAAAACCCAAGAAAAAAAAAATTTTTTTTGCTCCAAAATCGAAAGGGGTATAGCCATGAAAAATTGTGAAAAAATGGTTTTTATTTTTTTATAAATAAACTATAACTCTGACAACTTTTTGTCTTAAACAAAAGTTTTCGGGAATATTACGAGGTATCCGATTGTTAAAACGAATTGATTATAGCTATCACAGAATCGGAGAAAATTGTAAAAAACTATTAAACATAAATATCGAAATATCAAGAGCCCTATGGAAAAATTTCAACTTTTTATTTTTCTATCTTGTACTACTTCAGGATACCTTTCAAAAAGGTTATTATCGATTTGACTCTAAAATGAACAGAAAACCTATTTATTTGCATTTATCGATTTTCAAACAAAATCCGGCCCAAAATGAAAATTTTTCAAAACATGCTCCAAATTCAAAATTTCTTTTTTCTGGCTAAAGACCATTCAAAAAGTAATGAAAAAGCTTTATGACAAAATTTTTCAAAATATATAATAATGCTACAATATTACGAAAGAAGATAAGTTCCCTTTAAAGCCTATGTATTCGAACCGATGATATTTTAATTTTTTTTTTAAGGCAAATTTACGAAATAATTTAACTAATTAAGATAAAAGGAATAGGGTAATACAAAATATTATCTACAAATATATACATATCATCTAATAGCAAATTTCAATCAAATGGGAAATTTTGATAGTCACGTGACCCTAGAACTTAATATTTTAAAATTTTGCAAAAAATCAACAATTGCATCCTAAATAAACTCCAAATTCCAAATTTGAACCCAATTGAATCAATAGCAAAAAAGTTATGGAAGTCACGTGACTTTAAAATTCAATTTGTCAATTATCTGTCAAAATTTATTAATTGTATCCTAAATAAAGCATAAATACCAAATTTGAATCCAATCGGACTCATAGCAAAAAAGTTACAATAGTCACGTGACCCGGAAGTGAAATGTCAAATATCTATGAAAAATTAATAATTGCATCCTAAATAAAGCATAAATACCAAATTTGAACCCAATCGGACTCATAGCAAAAAAGTTACAATAGTCACGTGACCCGGAAGTCAAATGTCAAATATCTGTCAAAAATTAATAATTGCATCCTAAATAAACCCCAAATACCAAATTTGAACCCAATCAGACCAATAGCAAAAAAGTTACAATAGTCACGTGACCCGGAAGTCAAATGTCAAATATCTGTCAAAAATTAATAATTGCATCCTAAATAAAGCCCAAATACCAAATTTCAAGCAAATCGGACAAATAGGAAGAAAGTTAAGGTAGTCACGTGACCTTAAAACATAGTCATGTCAAATATCTGTAAAAATTTATTAATCTTATCCAAAATAGGTACTAGGTACCAAATTTCAACCAAATCGCACCAATACCAAAAAAGTTATGATACTCGACTAACCTTAAAAATCAATAATTTCAAAAAAAATTTATTTATAACCCAAAAGCAATGTTTAAGAATTATTAACATATATTAATAATAAACTAAATAGTAAAAACTCACCTAATATCTAAATTTTTATTTTAAATTAAATAGATCATTACGACTGACCCGTGTATATATTCGAATAATTTTAATAAAATAATCGGGCAAATTTCATTTCGTCTCACCCCGGTATAAAGACACTGACATTTCAAAAAAACGGCATTTTTCGAAGACGTCAAAATGTTTGCCGAATTTTCCTGGCCGCAATACACAATTTCCCCAAATGATATGCACAGATTCGGAAAGCCCATTCATTTTCTGATTCGGTGCTTCCTTTCCCTGATCGTTTCCGGTTCATTTTCATTCATAATTTTACAAAAAACCCAACCAAGTCCCGGCCACCTGTCACGAGCAAAAAATTTGTATCCACCATGCGTCAAAGTATTGTTCCCACCAGCCATTTCATCAGAGTTTAGGTTGACACCTCCAATTACCTGCAAAAACGCAAAAAAATGGACTTTTTTCATAAAATCGCATTTTTCGGGTACTTGTACTATCGCTGGAACCCTGAAATTTTAGTATGTGTTGTAAAACAAAATTTCGGATCTTTTAGATGATGTCTGATCTTTTCACCATATACAGGGACGTGGCAAATGAATTAAACGCGAAAATTCGAATTGCTCAAAACCTATTAAAGTTGGAAGATTGTAATTTTACACAAATAATGGGGTTATTAAAGTATTTAATCCCTGAGAATATAAATGGTCCAGGTGCCACCACTAAAAAGTTATTAAATAAAATGTGATTTTCGGGTCGGACCTTCATGGGTAAAGTTCATTATTGCTCGCCCTGTATGATTCCCAAAAATTTCGGTTATATGGCATATGAAAGGTAAAAGATGAAGTTATTTTTTGAAAAAAAAATTTTTCCCAAAATAAGTATCGTTTGGCGGGAAATCTCAAAAAACTGAAAATGCCAGAACTCGTAAAATAAATTTTTTACAAAAAAAAGCTCCAAGTATGTCAAATCTCTTATAAAATGAAGTCTTTTCGCCGAAACACTTTTTTTATAAAAATTTTTTTTTAGCCTCTGGAGAAGTTTGAATTTTTTTTTTAGTCACTTTTGTTCGCTTATAATAACTCACCCTGTATACCGATCTGGCCCAAAAAGTATACAGTTCTTAAGCCCCCACCGACCCTTATGTCCTAAAAATTTAAAGTCTTTTAAAGGCTTTTTATTTGAGTTCTCGCGTCTGAAAGGAATTTGACCCGTTTTTTTACAAATTTTTGACTTTGAGACAGTACCGCTCCGTTTGGTGGTACCGGAAAAAAAAATCGTTCACGGATCCATCATTCTCAATGTATTGAGAGACCCTATGCCAAATTTCATCGTTTCGCTAATCATACAGCCAAAGATATGAATTTTTATTTCCAAAAAAACACGATTTTTCGGGCCCGGGCTCGCGTGCATAATATAGTCGCAGACGCTCCTATATAACAATACCCCAATTTGATATCAAGTGATACTATCCGCACCTACCGTATCAAATACCGGCTTGAAATTCAGACAAGGAGGAGAAAGGTCAATGACAACTTCATTAGCCAGTCAAGTAACCCTGTCCGGGCAATGTGGAGGGTAATTACAGCTCTGAACCCTAGCGTAAAGGAATCGGAGTGATATTAATGCCAGCCATTTTAATGAATCTTTCGTGAATGTTCCTGCCAAACTAAAAGAGACTCTTCCTCTGCCTCCCAAAAATCCTTTAGCTTATTTGACTGGCCCTTGCGGACCCGGCTTTTCCTTTGCCGAAGTTACTTTCATCCAGGTCCGTCAGGTGATTGATGGCATGAAGAATAGTGCAAGCAATGATCCATATGATTTGAATATCAGACTCATAAAGAGTATTAAGAATTTAATTATTGTTCCCCTGACCAAACTAATCAACCTGGCTATCTTTGAGGGCACATTTCCATCCTGTCTTAAAATTGCTAAGGTCATTCTTATTCACAAAAAGGGTTCAAAAGTGGATGTTGAAAACTACCGTTCCATTTCTCTGGTGCCTATCATTGGAAAGATTTTTGAGTCTTTACTCAAGACTCAAATAGAGGAGTATTTTGAACAAAACTCTTTATTTTATGTGAACCAACATGGGTTTAGAAAGAAACACTCCACCACTGGTGCGGTCCAGAACCTGTGTGACGTGGTGCTTGACGGATTTGAAAGTGCTCTGTACTCCCAAGCCTCATTTTACGATTTATCTAGGGCTTTTGATTGTGTGGAGCATAATATTCTTCTTCAAAAGCTCAACCACTACAAATTTTGTTCGAGAAGTCTGTCACTGCTACAGTCCTACTTGAGTGACCGAAGTCAGTTTGTCTGTTTTGGGAGATGTAGGTCTCAGAGTTTGTCGATTGAGCATGGAGTGCCTCAGGGATCCGTTCTCGGGCCTATCCTGTTTCTTATATTTGTTAATGACCTACCAACTTGTCACCCTGATTGCACTTTCTATTTGTATGCTGATGATACTACATCCCTGTGTACTAATAGGAGTTGCGCAAACATTTCGCTCAAGGCTCAAGAATCTTGTTCTCAGTTTAGAGACTGGGCCGTTTCCAATAGATTGTGCTTAAATGAGTCCAAAACTCAAAATATAATTTTTTCCCTTCGGGACGTTGATTCCCAGCAGCAATCTTTAGGTGTGTCTGTGGATTTTCTGGGTGTTAGATTGGATAGTGGTTTGACGTGGCAAGGTCACATAGATGAATTGTCAACCAAATTATCAAGGTGTACTTTCCTGATTCGCAATTTGTCTGGGTCTGTCTCCGCAGGTACTCTCAGGACAGCTTACTTTGGATATTTTCACTCTCTAATGACGTATAACTTACTAAACTGGGGTCATTCAGCGCATATACCCAGGGTTTTCTGCATTGCAACGTCGATGTCTGCGAGTGATTGCGCAGATTGGATACAGGGATTGTTGTAGGGTCCACTTCAGGCTTCTGAGAGTTCTCACCTTACCAAGCGCCTTCATACTTCTGTGCCTTGTGTTCATTAGGGAAAACCTACCCAGGTTTGCGACTCATGCTAGCACTCACAGTCATGACACCAGAAATAGCGGCTCCTTGGTGGCACCATTTAGGAGACTCGAGCGTACCCGTAATGGCGTGTCTTATTATGGAATTAAGTTCTTTAATGTCCTGCCGGTCTCCGTTAAGGATTTGCCTCTTAATGCTTATAAGACAAAGGTAAAACATTTTTTAGTCACCAATGCTTTTTATTCATTTGAGGAATTCCTGAGCTCAAATTTCAGTGCTATTGCATAGGCTGGGTCTCTTGACTTTTAGTGTTTTAAGCATTACTTTTTAGGCTTATATGTGTTTTATTTTTGTTCTTAGGTAAAACGAATTTTACAGTTTAATACTTTTATTTGAAGTTATATTTTTGACTGACTTGTGTAAAAGCTTTATACTTTTTGGCATGAATAAATAAATAAATAAATAAATAAATAAATATCTCTTCAAGAAACATTTGCTAAAATCGATATTTCCAATCGTAGCGATAGCGATGACAGTGAAGGGGAGGATGATAGAGACGATGTGCAAGGAGATTGGAAAGTTACAATTACAGTTTGCTCTTGCAGGGATTGCGTGTATTGCTGTTACGTTGCTATTTTAAAATATAACTTGTATCAGGAGGAGTATTCAGTCTTAGCAACGGTGTATCAATACATTTTGAGTTTGCCAATAACCCAGGTGTCATGTGAGAGATCATTTTCCATTCTCAAATACATTAAGAAATAGATTAAGTGATAATTTGCTTGAATCTTTCATGCTTATGAATATAGAAAGATCTCTACTTAATCAAATAGATAATGAAGATATTATAAATGAGGTGGCAGAGTCCAGTACCTTGTATAAAAAAAGTTTAATGTACTGAGTTTTTTTGCATTTTTTATGTTTTGTTTGAGAGTTCGTTGTTCCTTTTTCATTTTCCTTTTTTTAAAACTTTTCGGTTGTTAAGTTCTTTCTTTTTAATAGTTGACTGAAGACTGAATTTAAAGAAAGAAAAGTTATAATTTAGGATAATATTAAGACATACATATATTATTTGTGTTATAATTTTTTATTTCGTTGTTTACTGAATTTACGTTGATTTTTCTAGCGAATTTTTTTAATATAATTCATCAGGGCTAAGTGGGCCGCTTCGCCCGAAAATTTCTCGGGCCGGTTTCAGAGAGCCCATCCGTCCCTGACTTAAGGTACTTAGTACCAATTGCTCAAAATCCTGAAACTTTTTATTAAGAGTTACCAGGGCTTCATTTTCACTGGGCAACTCCTGAGTACTGGGCTTTTGCTTTGTATTTTCTTTCAGATCCTTTTTTGAATCCCTTGAGCTCAGCGGTGAACTTGGCAGCCATTTCCTCGATACGATCATTAAGTCTTTTAATGTCGGCCACTGGTTCACTTTCTGCTTTTCCTCTTACCATGATGAAAGAACACTACTTCAA
Source organism: Anthonomus grandis grandis (assembly GCF_022605725.1). NCBI lineage: Eukaryota > Metazoa > Arthropoda > Insecta > Coleoptera > Curculionidae > Anthonomus > Anthonomus grandis. Next base: position 12,968,530 of record NC_065564.1, read on the forward strand.
ATTAATAACAAAGGACTTTTATTTGTTACTTAACACTTTTTATTTGCAGAAAAATTGAAATTAAACGGAACCCGACGCTAATACGCGCTACCTTGTCTGCAGCGCCATCTTTTATTTGAAAAATGCCAAGGTAAAAATAAATGCATCAGATCCTATTTAGGTAATTAATATTTTTTATAAATTTAAACGCGTCTTAGGGCCGTAGTGACACATTTCCGGACATGGGTTCCTATATTTAAATGGATTCTACTGTTGCACTGAACAACCCTCAGAAGTTTGATCCCATAGTTCCGAAACGCCCTGTATTGACAAATGACAGAAATGTTTGTTAAAACCTTTTTGAGTGGAAATGTTTGAAGATGCCCGTTATTGCAAGGTCTTTGGGAAAAACTGAATTTTAAATTTTGAAGTAGCTGTAACGCTCTCTAGCGGTCCACCAATGAACTTAAAAAAATATTTTCAAGCATTTTTTGACCTGCTTTTATAACAAAATTTTTCGTTTGAAGGTTCTACGATTGTTGGTTTCCGAGATACGGCCGCTCACGTCGCTTATGCGGGTATATTAGGAATCATGAAAAAAATCACACAGTTCAGCGCTGTAGCTGCGTATTATATTACTACTATTAGTTATTTGACCTAAAGACCTTTTAAAAACACAATGAATTAGTAAGCGATAAAATACAATAAATGGACTTAATTAACACTTATCGGTATATATAAAATTGTATATAACAATGACAAAACAAATTAATTTAATAAAAGAACACACAATAACACTAATTACACACTATTTTTAAAATTACTCTTTGTTACCTTTATCGTCATTATCGCCCCAATCGGTCAAATCGTATTTGGACAGGTCGCCGTCGTCATCGTCCTCCTCCTCGTCTTCTTCCTCCTCCTCCTCTTCTTCTTCTTCTTCGGCTCGTTTTATGGGACTACGATCCCTTCTGATGACGTCATCGTCACCGCTATTACTATTACTATTGTGACGTTGACTCCTTTTCTTCTTTCTACGTCCGAACTCGTCGTATTCATCGTCGGACTCTTGACGGTCTTTGTATTCGACTGTGCCGCGATCGTTGTAGCCTGGAACAAACCCCGCATATACATAATGCGATAAGTATAATTTTTTTTAAATCCCTTGTCAGTTGTTTTAAATGCCGAAATTTCTCCCTCGAGTACATGGGCGCCGGCAGAATGTTCTTAAGGGGGGTGCATAAATTTTAAATTCGAAATAAATAAGTTTTATAAAAAGAAAAGCAATGCGGCGAAAATTTTTTGGGACCAAACGCCCAGTTCTCGTCCAAAACTAGTTAAAAATTAACCTTAAGGTGATGTAGGTGTAGACCTTTGTACACAATCATGCCAAACCATCAACAAACAACCAACATCGTACGCGCTCGGACTAATTAAATAATAATAGAATAAAAAAGAACACGAACTAATTAACTACTACCTAACAGATCTGTTTTGATTAATAATTGCAGACTACTGCCACAGAATAAACGATCTCACAGAAGCATAGGCTTGCGTCGGCTCCTTTGATATCCGTGAACCAGTTTTTTATAAGCCCAACTGACAGATGCACCCGGCACAAATACACTGAGATATCTCGTAAAGTTGTTGTAAACGCATACACCGAACGAAGTGCTTTTATTTTTAAAATCAAAATGATTATATTCATATAATACGGGAGCAAACTACAAAATTTAGTTACATTTCAAATAGGATTTTTTTTTGTTAATGCTTATATTGTCCTTGCTTTTAAAATAATTATAATAATTATTATTTTTATAAAAATTGTTATTTGACAGTTTTGATACACGATAGAGGTGTAGGTTAGTATACTTTTAATTTGTTTTGGAATGGAATTTTTGAGTTAGTTGTTTTATGATAATGGTAAATAATATTTGCCTTTAGTAAGGCACTAGCTGAGAAAAAGTCGGCTATTTGTGTGATGTTAATACATTAACAATATACATATACATATGTACATAGGTAGGTATTTTTAAATTAAGTTTTAGCTGGAAGGTTTATACGCAGGTATGTTTTCTCGTTTTAAACACAACACATTTAAGAATAGGTATCATCGGCTTTTATATATTTATATATAAAAAGATATATGTATGTATTATTATATACATATATAGGTACCACACATATGTCCATATTTTATAAAGGTATTATACGTTGTATAGTCGCCATCCATTATGATAGTCTGGAACAAAATATAAGATTTTTAAGGGTTTTACTACTACTATATTATGCACTTGTATGGGTAAACCAGTCCATAAAAAGACAGATAATTGAAAATTAAAGTCATTATTCTTTATCACATAAAAATACTGTATACCTAAATCAACCTTAATATTTTTATTTATGTACCTGCACGTATGTACACATACATAGATACATATGGTTTAGGTATATACATTAGGTATAGAGTAGTTCGTAGTAGTCCAAGCAGTTACCACGTATGATAGGCGATCCATAGTTTTTCGCGTGTTTCAAAGGGTTAAAGTACAGTTTTTGATTAATAATTTATATCAAAAGAAGTCTTTTAAAATTTTGCATCTTTCAAGCTAAGTATTGACTTATTTTAGAATCACGGTTGCCATAAATCAGTAAAATTCAATTTTTATTTCTCTAATTTGTGTAATAAGTATAACATAAATATAGTGCACGTACGTGATAATTACAGTGTTTACATTAACGGGTTTTCTATTGTAAACAGTATTTGTCTAAATTAACTTATATTTAATTCATATACGGGGTGATTTTGAAATTGTGATTAACTAATGAAATAATGGCTGGAGGAAGTACTACGGATGACGGTGATCCAGAAAGTAATTGTGCTAAATGTAATTTAGTATTTGATGACATTAAGTCGATAATACAATGTACCAGGTGTGCTAAGTATTTTCATGGAAAGTGTGTTAATGTTGACATGCGCGGTTTTCATTTGAGAAAATCGACATGGAAATGTGAATCGTGTGATCCCTCTGCATCTAGTGCATACAAAACAGAGCGCGCTAGGAAAAGAAGCCGCACAGATGATATTGTTATTGATTTAGATAATGTAGGAGATATTATGGCCACCTTGCAGCTCTTAGTCAGTAGAACTAACGAGTTAAATCAAAAAGTCGATCTCCTGTTAAACGAAAACCAGAATTTGAAACGTGAAATTGCCAGCCTGAAGGAATGTAAGCCGTCAACAGCCCCATCAAGTGTGAACTCCAAGTTGTCATATGCTGCAGCAATAGGCACCAAAAATGATAGCAAAGTTTTGGTTGTAAAGCAAAAGTGTCCGGAGAAAGATGTAAAGCAAGTGAAGGAGGATTTGAGAAAGAAAGTCAATCCTACTGTTATTGGAGCCGGCTTATCTCTAGGAAAAGCAACCAAAAGTGGCGGCGTTATCATTAAGTGTGGCAATGAGAAGGAGCTAACTTCGATACAGTCGCAGATCCAGAACAACATGGGTGACAACTACAGTGTTGAGGTACCAAAACTTTTAGAGCACAGGATTAAGGTGGTGGGCATTAAGGAGTCTGAGTACAACCTATCAGATAATGAAATTTTGGCCAAAATAAAGAGTCAAAATAATGTTCCAGAATCTCCAAACCGAAAAATTCAAATTGTGAGAAAAACTAAAATCGTAAACAAAAAATTCAATATGATCTTGGAAGTTGATGCTACCACGTATGCAGTGTTTATTGAAAAGGAGAAGATGAACATTGGTTGGAACCGTTGTCCTGTCTTCAACGAATATGGTATCCGAAGGTGTTTCAAGTGCTGTCGGTATGGTCATTTACTGAAAGAGTGTAAAGAAAATAAAGTGTGTGCAAAGTGTAGTGGATCCCATGATGTTAAAGAATGTAATGTAAGTAGCGTTAAGTGTATTAATTGTGTAGTATCTAATGAAAAGTATGGTCTTAGGCTAAATGTCAATCACGTTTCTTGGGATGTAACTAGTTGTGATTCCTATAAGCGAATTGAAGAGTTACAAAGGAATAAATATATTAAGTAGCAATTAGACCTAAATATTGCACTTAACACCAACATTGTTTATTTTAATTGCCAAGGTTATCTAAACAACAAAGATAACATTATTTTACTAGTAAATGACTGGAGGCCTAAGATCTTGCTTTTGAGTGAGACTCACGTAACCCCGGTTATTGAGCCATGTGAGTTGATTATTGATGGGTACAATTTGGAGCAATGCACTAGTAACAACAGTAGAACAGGTGGGGTCTTGGCCCTTATTAGAAACGATATTAGATATAAGGTGGGGTCTGTATTGTCTATTGATGATTATGTCTGGTTGTTGTCTTTTGAGCTATCTATGGGTGGAGGTAAATATTTGTGCTCTGTTCTGTACCATTCGCCTCAGAAACAAGATGCCAAATTTATAGAGTTTTTTGGGGGATATTTAGAGCAAGTTAGTGGATTTAAGGGCACCAACATTATCCTTGGGGATTTTAATTTTGATTTATTAAAAAACAATTTTTATAGTAACAAATTATTAAGTATCATTTATACCAATGGGTTTAGTCAAATAATTAAGACTCCAACTAGAATAGTCCAAAGAAGTCAGACTCTGATCGATTATTTAATTTCAAATGACAAATCTCTCTCGCATAAAGTCCATCAAACTCCTAAAATTAGTGACCATTCTATTACATCAATTTCTATGGATCAATCGAAGGAACAGCCAATGGATGTAGTAAGTTATACTAGGTCTTTTAAGACCTACAAATGCCATAAACTTCAGGAAGAACTGCTTACATGCAATTGGAATAGAAATAGTTCAGATGTTGACTTACTAGCTAATACTTTTGTCAGAGATATTAGAACAATTCTTGACAGTATGTGCCCAAGGATGAAAATTGTGCAAAAACAGAAATATGCCGATAAAAAATGGATAACTCAAGATATAAGGGAGCAAATGCAGGAAAGGGATCGATTATATAAAAGGGCTGTAATAGAAAACAACGACAACGTTTGGAATGAATATAAAGCTATAAGAAATAACATAGTAAGCAAGATAAGAGTAGAAAAGGATAGATTTTTTGCGAATACCATAGATCTAAATAAAAATAATCAAAAAGAACTCTGGAAAAATCTGAAGACGCTTTTGCCAGGAAAAAACCAAAACATGCCTAATGAAATAAAGTTTGAAAATGAAATCATTACACAGGAGGATGATATTGCACATAGATTTAATAATTATTTCGTGAATAGTATTGATCTTATTCTTGCAGATATTCCACCAGCAGCAAATGGCCAAACATATTTCATTGAACCACCTTCAGTCCAGAAAACCTTGACACAATTTAATAAAGTTTCGATGACTAAAATGAAGGAAATACTTAAAAATCTAAAAAACGTTGGTGGTGGGGAGAGTGGCATCTCCAAGCAGGTTCTTTGCGATGTTGCTTATGTTGTGGGTGATCGTCTTCTGGATATTATCAATACATCCTTAAGTACTGGGATTTTTCCGCAAGCCTGGAAACTTTCTACTGTTGTTCCTGTTCCAAAAGTGCAAAACACTAAATTGTGTAATGAATTTCGGCCAATTAACACTGTACCTATTTATGAGAAGCTCCTTGAAGTATGTGTTAAGGAACAGCTACTCGAACATTGTAATATAAATAAAATAGTTGTGCCTAACCAATCGGGGTTCCGTGAGAATCATTCATGTGAGTCTTTTATTGTGTTCAATCGTCAATGGTCGAGTTTAGGTATAGGACATGGTACATGAAATGTACTTGAAGAATTTGATGTAGAACCTAAATCTAAAATAAAAAATAGGTGTTTACATTTAAAAAAATTACGTTGATGACCGTAACTTATTTTTGGGCCACCCTGTATACATAAAATTATAGTAAGAAAACCCGCAGTTAAAAATAAAAATCGACATGTCCGAGCGTTTTTTTTTTTGAACATACCCCTGAATTTTAAATGAATTTATTCCAACCTTTACGTTCGCACTGTATAGATAATTTAAATAAATAATAGCTAAATATAAAAGATTGACAAAAATAAAATAAATAATTAAAGGCCTAAATTACGGGCTGAAGGTTAAATGTAAAAGATATTTCTTAAATTTTGATTTAAATGACTTCTGATCTAAAGTTGACAATTCAGTTGGTAGGTTATTGTAGAGTTTAATGGCATTGTACGTAAAGGAACGTTGAAACATTGCAGTCGAATGACGCGGAAGTGTCATCCTCTCCGGAAATCGGATCACTCTTGTGTGAACGTTTAAACGAGGAACAAATTTATTCCGTAAAGTGGAGGGAAGGGAGGGGTTTAATAAAACTTTAAATAAAAAATTACCTAAGTGTAACTCTCTGCGCCTGTCCATCCTCAACCAGTTAAGCTCTTTAAATGTGTGTGAAATGTGATCGTATTTTCGTAATCCAAATATTAGCCGTGAGCAAGCATTTTGAACTTTCTGAATACGATTTTTATCTGCAATGTCTAAGCAAGGACCATAAATAAAATCACAGTAGCTGAAGTTGGACAGGACCAGAGACTCACAAAGCATTTTTCTCAAATGAAAACTAAGAACCTGACGACTATTATATAAAATTTTCAATGATAAATATGACTTCTGAATTAACAATTTAACATATTCACGAAACCTCAACTCAGTATCCAGGACAATGCCTAAATTTTTTGCACGATCCATCTTAAGAAGAGGAACATCATTTAATAAGATATTTAAATTATTTTTAAGAAAATCTTTATTGGGTCCAAAAATCATAATATTTGATTTAAGAGGATTAAGTTTTAGATTATGGCAAGAAGAAAGCTGGTTAAGTAAATTCAGGTCATGGTTTTTAAAGAAGATGCATGCAAATAATCCTGGTGATTGAAGTGAAGATAAACCTGGGTATCATCAGCAAAAGCTCTCAGTTTACAGTACTTTAATGATGTAAGTATATCTGAGGTGTAGATTATGAATAATAATGGTCCTAGGATTGACCCTTGAGGTACGCCTGATAAAATTCTAGCTTCTTCGGAAAATGAATTATTTGACAATATTTTTTGAAATCTGTTATGAAGATATGAGTGTTATTAAGTGTGTGTACTTTTAGTGTTATTAACAAAAATTTTACATTCTAAATTCCATGTCTATGACTTCTATGTTCAATTATAATTAATCATCCTGTTAGGTAGGCATATGTAATGTAATATGTATGAATTTATGAAAGCATATAGCAAATAGTTCAAATCAAATATCCCTTTTAAGAATTTAAATGAATATTATTACTATGATACTATGTACTTATACTTATTATACTATAATAACTTATATATTTCTGCTTCGGTATTGTATTCGGCTTTGGTATTGATATCCCGATTCCCGAGAGGATCAAACCATTGAAATTGTATGTTTGGCTGTTTCGCTATTCTGTTCGACAATCTGCGCTTAGATGGCGGCAACTGCACTGTAATCTTTTATTCGATTGGTTTATTTGATTTATGAGTTAATTGCGGGTTGCGGAGTTTTATTTTTAACGTAACAAACAAAATGTTTAAAAAGACATGCGCAATTTGGGACTTTTTCTCTGTCTCTTAGACTCAAATAATGCCAAGTGTAATATTTGTGGTACCAAAATATGTTCGAAATCGTCAACTTCGAATATGAAACGCCATATTTTACGTAAACATCCTGCAGTAAAAATCTTGGAGGCAAGTACTGCAAGTCAGAATATTGTTTCGGAAAAGAAGGACGAGGAAAGAGATAAGAAAATGGCCTCCGTATCTGAGGTGAGTGAAAAGTTAAATCAATATGTTATGCGACCTAAGAAGGGCCCTTATCGTCCAAAACCACCTATTTTTTATTATTGACATTTTAGGTATCGTAAAAGACTTAAAACCGTTAATCACCGGTAGTCAGAATAACCATTAACTACATTTTTTTTTACTTGTGTTTATATTAATTGTTTTTTTTTTAATTTATAATTTAAACTTAGCGTTTTTCTTTTCCATCTTTCCTGCGTTCCATTCGAGTCGCTAACATCCCCATTTAGCATCAAGACGCTAAGAGCCTTTTTCTCGCGAAGATCGCGTTGAATATTTATTACGTAGGCATATAAACAATTAAACATTACTATATACTGCATGCGGTCCAATATCGTTCACCCAATTAGGGTGAAACTTCCGGTAGTTCAGTTGGAAGCATACCCTAGAATGCAGTTTCCCCCTGCGCGAACGCGCTTATTTTTTTGTTTCCTATTAATATATTATTATATATTATAATATATTTATTAATAGGTATATTATCATTATTACTTAAGTTTTTCATACATATTATATAAAAATATTTAAATAATTTGATTTTTTTTATAGGAACCGGTGGTTAACAAAAAACAAGGACAAGAAGTTGTATCGAAAAAACGGAGTCAGACTGAAATCGGTTCATTTTGTTACAAGCGACAAAAATTGCCCGCCAAACAGAAAATTGACAAAGTACTACTTGGTTTGTTTACTATTGACTTCCAGCCTTTCAGTATGGTCACAGACAAAGGATTTAAAAGGTTTGTCAATGTTCTTAATCCTGAATATGTCTTACCAAACCGTCAAACTATATCGAAGGTTATGATTCCATCTAGATATGAACAATGCTTAAATAAATGTAAGTCTTTACTTCAGAACACTAATATTAAAGGTGTATGTATTACAACAGATTGCTGGACCTCAAGAAATAATGAGGCCTATATGGCAGTTACAGTGCATTTCATTGACGATTCATTTACAGCGCAACATATATTGCTAACCTGTAGGGCATTTAGTGAACGGCACACAAGCGATAATTTGGCAAAAGAGCTTCGAAATATATTGGAAGAGTGGAATATTTCAAAACGGGTAACAACTCTTGTCATATCAGACAATGCAGCCAATATAAAAAAGGCAATAGAAAATCTGGGATTAAAGCATTTGGGCTGTTTTGCCCATACACTAAACTTAATTCTTACCGATGCCCTCAAAATTGCAAAAACCGACGAGATATTGACAAAAATTTAAAAAATAGTGGGGCATTTTAAAAGAAGCACTACCGCAAATAGCAAATTAATGCAATATCAGAAAAATATTGGTGTTGCCACACCCAAAAAATTACTGCAGGTACTTCCTACAAGGTGGAACTCCACTTTTTATATGTTGCAACGTTTTGTAGAGTTGGAAGACACAGTAAAAGCTACAATGGCTCTTCTTGACGGTTCACATCCAACTATAAATAATCAGAGTGGGCTTTTATAAAAGAACTTATTATCCTTCTTCGTCCATTCGAGAATGTTACTGTTGCTGTAAGTGGTCAAAATTATATAACCGGTGCTTTAGTGATAGTTTTCGTTGCTGATCTCTTAAACGTTCTTAATGAATTAGAAACTTCAAAGGAAATAAAATCAAACCTTTTTCTTGAAAGCCTTCGTATTTTAAAAGAAGGCATTCAGAGGCGATTGGCAAATGTCGAATATAGCACCACACTGGCAATGAATACCTTTTTGGATCCTAGGTTCAAGCTGTTTCCTTTTCAAAGTTCTGGAGCTGCTGAGCAAATTAGAAAAAAAGTTATTCAGTTAGTAGCTGAAAAAATATCTCAAACTTTGAAAGTATCAGCTACAGCCGCAACAGTTACGCACGTCTCAGAAGAAACAATATTTTCAAAGGCTTCGACTTCGAAAGAGCAAGTGGTCCAAAAAGAAGTAGATGTTAAATTTTCTATTTGGTCTGCACTTGACAAAACAGCCCTTAGGAACTAGCCAAAGCAAAGCTATCATTGAGGTGCAGAGATATCTCGATGATGACATTTTACCAAGAAATGAAGATCCTTTACTTTGGTGGAAAGAGCAAAAATATAACTATTCCAATTTAAGCGTTCTGGTTAGGGATAAATTTTGTCTAGCAACCTCGGTTCCCTGTGAACAACAATTTTCCAAAGCTGGACAAGTGCTGAATGAACGGCGAACACGTCTTAGCTCTCAACATGTAGAAAAAATCTTATTTCTTCACACAAACGATTATGTAACTAAATAATTTAATATTTTAGTTTTTTCTTTGAATATGGTATATTTTATTTTTGTTCTTGTTTTATTTTTAAATCAATTTTGAATTTAGTAATTAGTTTTGTTCGATTCAGCTATGTCTTTTCTTTATACCTAAATATATTAATTTATCCTAAAATTTGTCTATTTTGTTACTACAACTGTTCTAGAGTAGATATTATTCTATTTTTTCTAATTTAACTCCTTTCATTATTTACAAAAACTAAAGTATTTAAATTTAATTTTCACAAATTGTCAAGTCCAAACCGCCATCATTATAAAATTCTCTAACGTAATATGCTCGGTCCGATTCCGACTAAATCCTAGCTTTAGTTCCCGTTGAGAGTTGGGACCTGGTCTGTAGGTGCACGCCGGATTCGTTTCGAACCGGTTCAAGATCTGACTTTACACTAACAAATCCGTAGTGCACCTATACCTGGATATTATAGGTTTTGGGATCAGGTGCACCGCTCCGAAATGGCGAACTAGGTCCAAAAGAGCAGGTGCAGGTCTTTTATACCATCACTACATGTTAGTTCTTTTAAGTCGGTCCAACTGTAAACTTGCCGCTAATAAATATTTTCTTTTACTGATCATCGGGTTTTTATTGAACAGTGATTACGACTGACGAAGACGACGATGACGAAGACAATATCTCTGATTTCAGTTCTGACTCTGACAATACTGACGAGATTGATTAAGAAAAACTGATATTTTTTTGTTCTAGCAAATTTTATGTTATGATCGTCGTTTAAGTATTCAATCATATCGTTGCAATTTCATTAACTTGGTAATGCAATATGGCGTGTTTTTTTTGAGTTTGTATGTTTTATTTTTTTGAATGGTATTTTCATTTTAATGTGTTGACATATTCCTTCAAGCAGCATTTTTTTCATGAACAAGTAAATTAAATTGTCAGTATTTAAATTTTTCCCAATGAGTTAAAATAATTTTATACCATTATTCACAATTTTTGTAAGCTCGGTTGTGTTACGTCTACTGCTCGTGCCGAATTCTACTTTTCAAATATGTTGTAGATTTGGTTTTTGCGGTCTTTTGCTTGGAAAATATATGAGCAGCGTAATCCTGATCTGTTTTTATCCCATTCTTCTTTATATTTGCGATCGTTGTTGTGCTCAATTTTGTTGCATCTGCGGCTCGCTCTATCACATTCTCAATTTGAAGTGCAATTCCGTTTCGGACTTGTTGTTTATGTCCCATTATATTTCGTATTGCCGTTCTCGAATTACAATAACTACTTGTAGTCGCAATTTTTACTTAGCTCGGTCATCACGAATAATTTAAAGCAAATTCCCTTAGTACGTTCCACTTCCCTGCAACCCCACTCTAGCCCATATTCAGTCACCGCCACAACCAGTCTTCACTGCAATTTTTTCGTGCGCTCGGTGTTGACGCGTAGATTTTTGATCTTAACATTTAATTGTGAAAAATGGGAAAAATTTCAAAACAAGTGTCGATCAAACAAAAGAAAAGAAAGCTAAAGAAGTTACTTGAATTATTGGACAGCTCAAGTAAGTAAAATATTGCTATTCTATTTATTTGTTATTTCTCTTAGGTTCCCTTATATTTCTTAAGAAAAACAGACAAATGACCGCGTGATTTACAGTAGTGTTCACATAGGTGATATGCTTAAACTGTATATTTACCATAGGATTCATATGAATTCCTGTAATTTTCTATTATTTAGAACTTTCAAATGGAGTCTAGTTAATAGAATGCCATACAATTTTTTTACAGTATACACATGAATGCTGTATTAAAATTGAATTTTACTTGTCTCGATGCGACGAAGGGTCGCATTGCCCGTCCACCTTTTTTTCACATGAACTCAAGGTCGGGGCGGTCGGAATTTTCTTATCGCGTAAATATTTACGACAAATGCACACAGATGGTCGTAGATGGTTTTATATATTTCTGCTTTATTGCAGGTTCGTCCGAAAGTTTTTCAAATGAGGAACCAGGGACGGACTCGGATTCGGATGCGCCATTAATAAATTTGGTGACACCGACTTCCGCAGTAACAGCTGGTTTGGCTAATGAAGGTGCGCAAGATATTTTAGCCTTATTAAGCAACCAATCATCAGTTACTAAAGGTCCTGAGATTAATTCTGATGTAGCTGCTCTTCTCTCAGGTTTTCTTACTAAAGGAATTGATAAAGAAAATCGTAATGCAACCATAGATTCTTATCCATGTATTGCTAACTGCCCAGCACTTCAACCACCTATAATTAATCCAGAAATAAAATCTTGCTTGGATGCAAACGCATTAAAACAGGATAATTTCCTAAGAAAGTTACAATCCCAGTTGGCAGCTGGTATAAGCGCGATAGCGATTCCGCTTGACCAACAATATGAAGTAGACAAGAAAACCGAAACTGAAGAGGCAAAGAAAGAATTAGAAAAAAAATGTGATCCTGTTAAAATATTTTCGGATGTTTTCCACGCCCTGTCTTTACATCGACGTCATGGTATTGTTCCTTTTTTGGACATTGGGGTGAAGAAAATTCTGGATGATTGCCCGATAGACGAATTTTTGTTTGGAAAATCTTTCCCGGACCAATTAAAAAGCTCTAATGAAGCCCAACGTTTGGGTTCCAGTATAAGGAAGAAAGCTAGGGTTCCACAATATACTACTTCCAAATCTCCGGTTGTACAAAAAACCAATCAACCTAAAGCCGGTCCTTCAGGTATATCAACATCTTTAAACTATCGGCGCTCACAGCGCCGGACTCGTTTCAAAAAGGAGGAGGGGAGCGGAACCCACCATTCCAGGAGAGCATATCCTCCACGTTAAGAGAAGAACCAGATCAGTTATTAACTAGCCAGGTAAATAAGAAATACGCGGGCCGTCTTTCTAAATATTTAGAAAAATGGGCTCTTATCACTAATGATTATGCTGTTCCCTCTTGGGTTTCTGGATATAAGATTCCATTTAGGAAGAAACCAGTGCAAACTTATTTACCAAAATCAAGTTTTACATTAACAGAGGCATCTAAATTGGAAGATGTTATTACTCAATTGTTACAGATAGGAGCAGTGTCAAAGACTTATCCAAGATCTAGTCAGTTTTTTTGATTAATTTTCTTGGTTCCAAAACCCGAGGGTTCCTATAGATTTATATTAAATCTCAAAGCTTTGAACCGTTTTCTACGACCTCCTTATTTTAAACTAGAGGGTCATAGGACAGTCTTTAAATTATTATATCCAAATTGTTTCTTTACATCACTTGACATTAAAGATGCATATTTTTTGATTTCAGTGAACAAAAGATTTAGAAAATATTTGTCCTTTGATTTTAAAGGTTCATATTATCAATTTAACTGTTTGCCGTTTGGTCTTTGCACAGCGCCATTTGTGTTTACAAAGATCATGAAACCTGTAGTAAAATTCTTAAGGTCTAATGGCATTGTATTTGTTATTTATCTAGATGACATTCTCATTATTAGTAAAACTTTTGAGACAGCTTGTAAAGACTGCCAAGCTACAAAAGATCTTCTGGAATCCTTAGGTTTTTTACTTAATTTCAAGAAAAGTAATTTAGTTCCTTCTCAGACATGTACATTTCTGGGCTTTGCATATAACTCCATATCATTTAAGGTACTTTTACCCATCGAGAAGGCAACTCTTATTCAGGCACAAATTTTAAAACTTTTAACGAAGGACAAATGCTCTATTTTAACTCTGGCTCAACTTATAGGTAAATTTGTAGCAGCTTGTCCTGCTGTTAAATATGGTTGGGTTCATTTAAAAATTTTAGAGCGTAAAAAGTATTTAGCATTACGCTCTAATAGACATAATTATCAGTCAACTTTATTACTTTCAGACTGTATAAAATCTGAATTACAATGGTGGCATCAAACCTTAACTCATAATTATGGTACACATATAGTGACAAATACAGTGTTTGCCCTTGAGATTTTTACAGATGCTTCTCTAACGGGTTGGGGGTGCTCATTGTCTAAGTAAAGTTACACATGGTTTTTGGCACACATGTGACAGAGTAAAACATATTAATTATTTGGAATTGCTAGCAGCTTTTAACGCACTTCGTTCGTTTGCTTCAGATTTATCAAATTGTTCCATTCTACTTAGAGTAGATAATGTGACAGCCATAGCCTGTATAAATCGTATGGGTAGTGTAAGGTTTAAAAATCTTAATTATATCACAAGACAAATTTGGCTGTGGTCTGAAACTAGAAATATTTTCCTAGTTGCCTCATATGTTAATACTAAAGATAATGTCCATGCAGATAAGGAATCTCGATCGACTTCAATTAATACGGAATATGAATTATCAAATCATGCTTTTCAAAAGATATGTCAGTATTTTGGTAAACCTACTATTGACCTATTGGCATCACAATTAAATGCAAAGTGTACTAGATATATCTCATGGAAACCAGATCCTAGTTCTATCACTGTAGATGCTTTCACTGTTTCGTGGGAAGGTCAATTTTTCTATGCCTTCCAACCATTTAGCCTTGTATTAAAATGCTTACAAAAGATCATTGCTGAAGGAGCCCAGGGAATAGTAGTAGTTCCTCGCTGGAATACCCAGCCATGGTACTCTACCTTTCGTAAACTTCTTGTAACAAAACCTTTAGTTTTCACACCAGATCAAAGTTTACTTTCTTCACCTTTCAGAGACTGTCACCCACTTCGGCAGACCCTTTCCCTGGAGGTTGGAATTTTATCCGGGAGGCTTTTCACAGACGAGGTGTCCCAGCAATAGGACTTCAGGCTATTAAATATTCAATCAGCACATCTACTTTAAAGCAGTATACTGCATACTTAAGGAAATGGTGGGATTTTTGCAGCACAAAAAACCATAATCCTTTTCAATATTCATTAAATTTTATTTTGGACTTTCTAAGCATCCAATTTCAAAGTGGCGCAACCTACTCTACTATTAACTCGCAACATGCGGCTATAGTCCTACTTTTTTCAATAGAAACATCAGAGAAAAATATTATAAAACGTTTTTTAAAAGGCATATATAACCAAAAACCATCTAGGCCAAAATACCAAACTACGTGGGACCCACATCCGGTTCTTTTACATCTATCCAGTCTATATTCTTTATCTGACATTTCTAGGTTTCAATTAACAATGAAGCTGGCCACATTATTAGCATTAATTACAGGCCATAGACTTCAAACTTTGGCATGTATACGTTTACAAAATATCATTAGATTTCCAGATCGATTAGAAATAAAAATTTCAGACAGACTTAAAACTTCATCTTATAAAAATTTTCAACCAATATTGATAATCCCATATTTTAAAGAAAATGCTTCTCCCTGCTTGGCCTCTGTCATTGATCAATATACAGGGTGTCTCACGACGAATAGACGCGATCGATATCTCGGAAACTAATTTTTCAAAAATTTTGAAAATTTGGCAACGTAGCACAGTTGACAGGGGCTACACAACTAAAATATTTTGACAGTTGTGACGTTTCCGGTTATACCGGAAGTAGGTGTCAACTTCGTTATTTTAAATGGAACGCCCTATATATTTTTACATTTTTGGCTTTTACGTGAAATTCTAAGTATATTTTGTGTATAATGTCCTATACCTAAGTGTAACCGTTTTTGACATATTTTTAATTTCATGTGAAAAACTATGTTTATAAGCCCTAACATAATTACCGATTACTCCCTTTTAGTAGCCTTTATTTATTGGTTAGTTTTGGTTTTATTTTAGAGGAAGGACCACTTTAAAAGACTATTTTAATATTTGGCTAAAAAAAAGATACAGGGGGGTCAAAAACTTGCATTAAAAATGAAAATGAAAAAATCAATAAAAGTCAATTTTTTTAAATAGAAACCCCCTATTTTTATAATTTTTTCATAAAGATAATTAAAAATAAGGTTAACTTTGTATAAGGTTATCTAGTCCAAAAATGGATAGTTTCCGAAATATTGGCAGTTTAAATTTGGCCTAATATTAAAAGCCGTATAGTAACACGGCTCAAGGATTGTTGATTAGTTGGGCATGACGGTTGTCATAGTAACCGCTAGAAGCGGCAGTAAGACAATGGATTATATGCATTCAATTTATAAGTTACTTGCTATTTAAGTTTTCTTCGTAAAAGTGTAATTTAATGAAAAAGTGTACATTTCTGTTATAATCCATTATCTTACTGCCGCTTCTAGCGGTTACTATGACAACCGTCATGCCCAACTAATCAACAATCCTTGAGCCGTGTTACTATACGGCTTTTAATATTAGGCCAAATTTAAACTGCCAATATTTCGGAAACTATCCATTTTTGGACTAGATAACCTTATACAAAGTTAACCTTATTTTTAATTATCTTTATGAAAAAATTATAAAAATAGGGGGTTTCTATTTAAAAAAATTGACTTTTATTGATTTTTTCATTTTCATTTTTAATGCAAGTTTTTAACCCCCCTGTATCTTTTTTTTAGCCAAATATTAAAATAGTCTTTTAAAGTGGTCCTTCCTCTAAAATAAAACCAAAACTAACCAATAAATAAAGGCTACTAAAAGGGAGTAATCGGTAATTATGTTAGGGCTTATAAACATAGTTTTTCACATGAAATTAAAAATATGTCAAAAACGGTTACACTTAGGTATAGGACATTATACACAAAATATACTTAGAATTTCACATAAAAGCCAAAAATGTAAAAATATATAGGGTGTTCCATTTAAAATAACGAAGTTGACACCTACTTCCGGTATAACCGGAAACGTCACAACTGTCAAAATATTTTAGTTGTGTAGCCCCTATCGACTGTGCTACGTTGCCAAATTTTCAAAATTTTTGAAAAATTAGTTTCCGAGATATCGATCGCGTCTATTCGTCGTGAGACACCCTGTATACTGGTAACCAGGGATCTTCGTTCCCCAGACACTGATTTCTTAATTCTAACAGTTAATAAACCCTTTCATCCAGTGTCAGCACAGAGATTAAGCAAATGGATTAAGCTTACTCTTGCAGCTAGTGGCATTAATACCACTCAATTTTCGGGTTACAGTACTCGTCATGCAGCCACTTCGGCAGCCTATAGGGCAGGAGTTTCTATTGAGGTTATAAGATCTAGAGCGGGTTGGACACAAAAATCTAACACGTTTGCGAGATTTTACAATAGACCCCTGTCAGAAGATCCTGCAGCATTTGCTAAAGGGATCTTAGGTATAGTGCATTCTAAATAATAGATTTAGATACTTATGTGTTTATAGTTTGTTGTGTTCCTTTAATATAGAAAATTCATTATATTATATTTATATTTTTTACAAATACTGTATTTTGTTACAAATATATTTTTGGAGAAAATTCTAGATCTTTATCTTTGAACATCTACAAGTAGTTATTGTAATTCGAGAACGGCAATACAAAATATAATTAAACGATCAATTGACTTACCTTAAGGATAATTGATCTATATTATATGAGTATTGCCGTTCGAAGAATTACAAACCCACCCCAGTATCCCACCCGGATAGGTTGATCCAGAATTTTCAGCAAAATTGCAGTGAAGACTGGTTGTGGCGGTGACTGAATATGGGCTAGAGTGGGGTTGCAGGGAAGTGGAACGTACTAAGGGAATTTGCTTTAAATTATTCGTGATGACCGAGCTAAGAAAAAATTGCGACTACAAGTAGTTATTGTAATTCTTCGAACGGCAATACTCATATAATATAGATCAATTATCCTTAAGGTAAGTCAATTGATCGTTTAATTATTTATGATTAATTATAATAATATTTGTTAATTGTTTAGTTTGTTAATAATACAATAAATACTACAAGATTTTTTAAAATTTTTTGGGAATGAAAGTATATACACGAATATAAAAATATGGTGCTAAAATAAATAATTTGTTAATTTCTGAACGTATAAAAATACATAGCAGACTATTAATTTCTGAAGGCGATGGTAAAGTTTCTAACCTAATATTGATTGGCAAAAATATCTACGCCATACGTTTTTTCTCACCTGGATGACGTAACTACAAATGGGTATAATTTCGACTTTAGGTATGCGGCGCTAAACTGTTTTTTTTTTTTTTTTTTTTTGAAAATTTAGACTCATTAGAATTACCAAATATCGATTGTCTGGTATCAAATTATTTGTAAAAAAAATACACTTTTTAATAATGATAATGAGCCACCCTGGTTTCATTTGAAAAAAATTAGTTATAACCGAAAATACGATTTTGAAAACTTTAGACGCATCTAGGAAAACTGTTAAAAATCAAAAAAGAGTCAATTATATTCTTTTAGGACTACTTGATGTAAAATTAACGATTTTAAATTATTCATGGCACTCTAGATGGAAATATAAAAAATTAAATACTTTAAAAGTTAGGTGTGAAAAGTCGATATATAAGGTATCATTTTTCTTAGAATGTCATTTTCTATCAAAATATGTCAAAAAAATTGGGGGATCCTATTTAAAATAAGAAAGTTAGGGTCATTTCCGGTTAAACCGGAAGTGACAGAAGACAACTGAATGCTTCATTCAATCCCAATTTGGGTGCTACACCCACGTACCAAATTTCATTTTTTTAACTTAAAAATTACAAAAGTTATAGGGACGAACCACTTTCCTAAGACACCCGGTATATAACAAACCGTTTGTTTAATCCATAAGCCCTTATGAAAAATAAACAATCTATCTTAAGGCAAGCCCGTAAAATACTCCAAAGAGTAGCGCATGCCTCGTTCTCTATAAGAATACAAATCGGTTGAAACTTTCTAAATATCAAAATGACGTTTAATAAATGTATGCTCAAAAAATACATTTCAGAGCCGATAAATAGAAAAATTAGTCATAATTTTAATAAAATAAAATGAAAAACAATAAAGTGATATAAAACAAAATACAAACCTCCCCCAAAGCCAGTCCGCTCCTCGACCTCGCCGAACTTGGGGGCGTTACACACGTTACATTGTTGCCGCCTCGCCCAGTTCACGTTGCCACATTTGTTACACTGCCAGTCATCGGCGGAAAAGAGCCCGCGACTCTTTTCCGCGGCTGCTTTGCCGATTTCAGTGCCCAATTTGCGTTTTTGCGCGGATGACGATGACGAAGAAAGCGGAGCCTTACCTGCAATAATTCAATATTAAGTTTTCCCCATTTACAGGACTTATACCCCGGCACCGAACATAAACTAGAATAGAAGGATCATTGGCTTTATAGGCTCTATAAAGCCAATATGGCTCTATAGGCCCGAGATACAACTGTGTGGACATAACCCCTTTTTTTAGATAACAAAATATAATGACGTAAAATAATAACTTGAAATAATTTTAAAAAATCACGTTTCTTAGACAAATATCTAGCACGTTTTTTCAAGTATGTACTATCAAAAACTTTAAAAATAAACTTGATTGTAAGTCATTAGCATAAAAATTAAAAAAGTTAGGAATAAAATAAAAATAATTGCAGTTTTAAAAAAATTTATCATAAAAAATTATGTATTTATTTCAAAAATTAAAGCGTAGCCTTCTACAATGGACTATATATAGGTACCAATAATATGTTCAAAAAGTATCAGCGATTTAGAGTACATATTTTTTTAAATCGTGATTTTAATCTAAAAAATGCAAAATTTTTGGTAATATTCTGTTATTAGTGGTGGTTTTTAATAGTGAAAGCTATCCGATTTATTATTAGTTGCATTGCAATCGTAATTGCGTATCGTAAAGGATTGCCGCCGAAACTAAATAATGTTTTACGACCGCGTAAAAAAAGTAGGCACTGTTTAGAAGTCCCTACTTCAAATGGCGGCAAGAGAGTGAACCTACTGTCTTGTTCTTTATACTGTGACCCCGGGTAGCAAGATAAAGTCAAATGACGTTACCCGACGTCATATTAGGAACGTCAGTGAAAGTGACACCTTTATGCCGTCCTGATTGGTCATTTAAGGTTAATTAGCGTCTACTTTCTAATCTTTATTTATTTATTTCATTATTCGTAATATTACACAGAGTGCTTTTACAAGTCAATATAAACGATAATATATAAAATGCAATTTCATGATTTAAAACTTAAGTAGTATTTAAAAAGACATCACTAAGTTGGAAGAATAAGGTGCTATTAAATGACATGATTTTCTGAAACATGTTAAAATCTTTTATAATAACTGCTTGGAATATCTGGAAGAATGGACAATTATTTATTTCGAAGATATTAATAATTTTAAAAGAAGATTTTTATGGGAATATGCAGAAAAATCTTTTTAATCTATTAATCGCCATTTTCCATAAAATAACATTTGCAAAAATGTTATTAATGAGGTGCCATTGGTTAAAAGATATGTTACAGATGATTTAAGATTAAATGTTGGTTGTCTACAATGGACAAAGGTATTCCTTCAGTTTAAATAAAATTATATTCCTTATAAAAATATTTTCAAAATTGTAGAATTTGCACTCTATTTTTCCTACTATCAATAAAATATGGACAACTGAAAAACCACAGATGAACATTAAAACTTTAAAATCTATATTGTGTATATATAATTTAATTAATTCATGCAAAATATTTCACTACATTATAATACATGATCCGAATTTATTGCAAAGTATTTACTCGGAACAAAAATATTACAAATAATTTTTTTTTTCATAAGATATGTATTATTTTTTACAAAAATTTATTTAATTACCGATAATTAATAATAAATACATTTTTGTTTTAAGTATTTCCATGTATTCAATAAAACACATATAACTAAATTGTAATTCTCATTTCATCCCATTTGTCTCTATGAAAATATGGGCAAGTTCATCAATTCTAACATAAACTATTTCAGGGAATATGTTTCCTTTAAATCCCACCCCTACCGCATTTATAGAATTATTTAACAGTTTATTGATTTGATAGATAGTTTAAGAAAAACAAACAATTATTACCTTGTTGGCAGCGATTGCAGCTGGTTCGACGGGCAAAATTCAAGTTTCCACACTCGTCGCAGGTCCAATCGCCTTCGGCTTGAGTTGGTGGATGTTTGACTTCGGCCATAGCTTGAAAATAAATATTAATTAATTAATAAGGTGTTTACATGGAACACAGAATAATAAATAATGTTTTCATTCACGTGTGATCATCGATAATTATTTCAAAATAAGCGATACTTCCTTGGCTGTGAACCGTTTATTTATACCTTTACTAATTGAGGCCTTAAGGGGGCCTTAAATGGGGCTAAATTAAATACACAAAACGGCCTAAAAAGCCGAAAAACTGTAAACAATCCACGGACACCAATAACTTTCGGGTGTTGTGTCAGTCAAGTGGTCAACAACAATCAATTCGATGGACAGCATTGACACATGACACTTTTCACTGTCACTGTCACTAATGATTGACAGGTGACAAGCATCTTTCGCCAATGTGGAATTTGTGACTGACCGTTAAGGCGGCTTTACACAATGCAAGAAATACACGGTTTCGAATGGTCCACGCATGCGAGTTGGCATCGTGTACAAGGTTCATGCGCACAATTTAATCATGTTTGTTATTTGATTAGTTTCTCGCAAGATCGAGTGTGAAAACGACGTAGTTTTAAAGGTTGCATTTTTGAAAGTTGATTTTTTTTTAAGCTTGACACCGTATGTACTTAACCTGTCGTGCTCTTGCAACTTTTTTATTTATTTATTTTTTATGGTAAACACAAGCACAAGAGGAAAGACCTATGACACTCTTGGAGTGGTGCTTGCGCGAAGATATTTGTGGGCATTTATCTTGAATCGCTGCAGGTTGTATGCGTCGAAAAAAATATGTGAGGTGGAAGCCCGTTCCACAAAGAAGATGTTCTCCAGATGAATGAGTCCCGATACAGCGACGTCCTTGGGGTAGGCAGGTGGACTCGATGTTGATGAGCCGCAACTGCTAGACGCGTCCTTCTTGCCGGAACAGCCCTGGGTGGAATCAGGCCTGCCAGCTCAGAGGAGCACTTACCGTGATAATAACGGTAGAATAAACAGAGATCAGCCACCTTTCTCCTGTGCTCCAGACTATCCAGACTCTTTGTCAGTTCTGGTTTGTCGATAAGACGAATAGCTCTCTTCTGTAAAGAATCTAGCAGCTTTAAACTATGCTTGGGTGTAGAGCTCCAGACATGCGAGCAATACTCGAGGGAAGGGCGTATTTGAGCCTTATAAAGAGTCAGTAGCTGTTCTGGTGTATACAGTTTTTTTGTTTTGAAAAGCATTCCGAGTTTTTTGGAAGCTGCCCTGGCGATCTCGGCAACGTGGTCATGCCAGGACACACTGTTGGTGACTTGGAATCCTAAAAGATGTAAAGATGATTTCATTGGCAATGTTTTCCCTGCCATAACCATCTCCGGGCCACCAGGATTAGTCTTCATCGTAAATACTGCAGCCTGCGTTTTTTTAGCGTTAAAATTGACCAGATTGTTACCGCCTCACTCCAAGATTGCTCTAATATCGTTGTTGGTTGAAGCTACTTGTTGCTGCCCAAGATTTTGAGAACTTGCGGCTGTCGTTGGTTTGGCGGACTTAAATGTGGAAATAGGTGTGATATCGTCCGCAAAGCTGTAGATTGGATTGACAGTGGTTCCTAGCAAATCGTTGATATATATCAAGAAAATGGTGGGGGATAGAATGCATTAATGTTAAATTTGTCGGAGAGGTGTCCATCGACGGCTACTTGGATTGTTCGTTGTTCAAGAAAACTTTTGATCCGATTCAATAATGAGTTTTGTATGCCGATTGAGGAGAGCTTGGTTAGTAGTACCTCATGCCACACTCTATCAAATGCCTTGAAAATGTCAAGAACGACTGAGCGGGACTCGCCGTGCTTCTCCATGGCCTCCGTCCACAAGTGTGTGACGTAAGCCAGAAGATCGCCGGTGGATCTAAGCTTTCGGAAGCCGTATTGATGATCGCTGATTAGTCCAGATGATTCCAGATATCTTAACAGTTGTTGGTTGACTGCTTTCTCCATAATCTTCGATATTACTGGAACTAGTGCAATCGGGCGGTAATTGGAGGGCATCGTCTTCTTACCCTTTTTGGGTACAGCTTGCACTCGAGCAGTTTTCCAGCTTGTTGGAAATGAGCCCTGCTTATACGATGCCGTGAACAGTCTACATAAGGGAGGAGTCAATTCGTCTGCACAACGTTTTAGTACTAGGGCTGGAATTCCATCGGGTCCAGAAGCTTTGTTGGTGTCTACGCTTTTAAGAATTTTATTTATAATTCGTTGGGGAAACGAAATTTCTCCCATCGATGAATTTACCCTTTGCGACTGAACATAGGACGCGAAGAGTTTACCCAGTAAGTTGGCTTTTTCCCTTGCTGTTACCGTGATAGAACCATCATCTGCTGTTAGGGGTGGCAAGGCCGACTTAGCAAATCCTTGACTAACGGCTTTCGATACCGACCAGAAAGATCTTGTTCCATTTGGGCAGTTTAGCAATTTGTTTTTGATCCTGTTGTTGTGACTCTCTTTGCATTCATCGATAATTCGCTTGCAGCTATTTCTGGAGGTCAAAAAGTTCCTCCGATTTTCGGTGGAAGGATCTTGACGCCATTTGCGATATGCCGCGTTCTTAGTGTTTACTGCCTTTTTACAATTCAGGTTGAACCATTGCTTGTTGTTTGATCCGGCATTTAGTAGAAAAAGGGATATAAGCTTCCATTCCCGCCAAGATCGTCTCTGTAATTTGGTTTGCACATTCTGAGATGTTATTGGTTCTAAAGCAGACTTCTTTCCAAGGGAATGAGCGATGAAATTCCCGAAGATGGTTCTATTATTAACCAATTTTAGACGCTTGAAGTCTTGGCACAAACACACTTACCCGACTCTGAATTGCTCCATCACTTTGGAGAAAACGCTGGGCCAGAACTCAGGTGACCATCCAAAGTAAACTGGCTTTTTAGCAGAAAAATAATTTTGCCTAGTGCGGTTAAAGGTGCTACTAAATCATTTCCGCCCTTTAAATCACCAGGAGGTGACGGAATCTATCCAGCACTCCCTCAAGTTGAGCCGGACGTACTTTGACCCCACCTGTTAGCACTACTTAGGGCCAGTCTAGCATTCCAACGTGCTGAAAAGCCACAAACGTATCATACATACCGAAAGCTGGGCGACCTATTGCCGAGGCATCTTCGCTCAGAGGCCGTATTTTCCATGCGAAACCATGCGAGAATCTTTAAATGAGAACAAAAATGACTTAAAAAGTGCATTTTTGAACAACATTCAAAATTTCATGCACATACGAATATGAAATGTAGTGGCAACGCAGCAAAGTCGAGTGCTATTGGAGACCATGTCAAACACAAAAAATATTGCGGTTTTGTGTCGAGTGAGCAAAAGAAAGAACTAATTTCATTTATGGAAGAGCACCCGGAATTAAATTCACCCAAGATTTTTCAGCTAAAATTGCACAAGCCTTGTGGATAAAAGTAGCAGACAGATTACACAGTCTCTGGAGCACATGAAGAGCACATCAATTCCATCGTAATAGGCTTGCTTAATCTATATAATTTATTAAATTGAGCATCTGAATACATTTCAAATGGGTCAAGAAATGAAGAGTACATCCTATTCCTTCTATCATTCCAGAGTTTCAGTCTCTTCCAGTGTACCGACGACGTTTCTTTGCACAAGATTGTTTAATCTTGCCATTTGATTATTGCTATATTTTTTTTCATTAAACAGCAAAAAAACACTACTAAAATACTTAACCAACTCCTCACAAATTTAAAAGAAAAACAAGGCAAGTGGCAGAATCGCACACGAACTTTGAAATTCGAATGGTATATACCCATTTAAGACACCGCATGCAAAAAAGTTCGCGTCGAAAATACGAATATCGATTTCTCTAATTGCGTATGCGAATCAAAGTCGAATGGTTTCAAAAATACGGCCTCAGGCGAATAAGCCTGACATCTTTTCTGTCGCCACATTAGAGATGTGGCGCTGGAGAAGCGCCCGCTCAATGTCCACCAATAAACCTACGAGGCAGATAACTCAACAGACTTAGCTCTCAACAATCTTGTAACGAGAATCGGTAACTACCTGAAACAAAAGAAAGTGACATTGGCGGCCTTCTTTGACATAGAAGGGGCCTTCAACAACGCACTGCCACGCTGACTCTAAAACTCGACACCAGCAAGAGGAGACAGCCCTCTTATGTGCAACTGGATCAAAGCCATGCTAAGTGACAGACGAATAACGACCACCTTACAGGGCGTACGTGTGCACTTTACGGCCGCGCGAGATTGCCCGCAGGGAGGGTTTTTATCTCCTCCTTTATAGTCGCTTCATATTGATGACCTGTTGGCCATAACTCGACGGTGGGAGAAAGGAAAAAAAACAATCTCAACAGCACTACAAGAAGTGCTGAAGAACATCATTCTGAAATAGTGCGTGAGAAAGGAAATGTCCAATTATCCGCATAAAGTAGTAATAGTGCCATTCACCAGAAACAGGAATATGGGTGAACTCAAACCGCCAATCCTGAGAGGTGAAACTATCCAATTTGCAACGGAGGCGAAATATCTTGAGATAATCTTAGATAGGACGCTTAATTGGAACTCGCATCTTGAAAAAATAGTTAACAAAGCAAAACTGTCCCTATGGAACTGCC
This sequence comes from Anthonomus grandis grandis, assembly GCF_022605725.1. NCBI lineage: Eukaryota > Metazoa > Arthropoda > Insecta > Coleoptera > Curculionidae > Anthonomus > Anthonomus grandis. The sequence continues at coordinate 12,994,205 of NC_065564.1, forward strand.
GCAGGATATGCGGCAAAACCTGGGAAATGAATCCAAAATAGTTGCAGTGGTTATACACATAGGTCATTAGACCGATAATATCCTACGGCTCTGTGGTCTGGTTGAGCAAATCAATACAACAACTGGCCAAAACAAAACTTAACAGCCTTCAAGGGTAGGCCTGCTTACTTATTACAGCTGACATAGAAGTACTACTTGGACTCACCCCTCTGCACATATACCTGTAGGGAGAAGCCATACGAACTACTTACAGGCTACACAATGTCATAAATGGCATTTCGAAAAACAAAGTCCGGATGGAATCAACTGAACTGGTTGAGAAGGTACGCAATCACAGCATACTTGATATCTAGAGCATCTAGAGCAATATGGAGCTCATACTGCTTGGGAAAGAGATCAAAATTACCCTAAGATGGGTTCCGAGATATGCTATGCATACAGGAAATAACGTGACTAATAATCTAGCCGAAAAAGGAACAGAATCCAACCTGATAGGTCCAGCATTAGGCACTGCCTACAATACGGCAAAACACAAAATCTCAAACCTGGTTCATAACAAAGCAAAGCGCTACTGGGAGGCATTACGAGGATACAAGCATGCGAAAGCTTTCATTCCGGACATACTAAGGACGGTAACAGATACCATAGGGAAGCTTAACAGAAAGTTCCTAAAAGCCCTAATGAGAATGTGTACCGGCCACTGCAGACTGCGACATTATATGAATAAAATTGGTTTGGCGGAAATCGCTGGATACAGCATGGCCTGGATACCGGCAGTAGAGAGATGCCTGATTCTCCATCTTCGCCACATGATAGATAGGATTATAAACACATGACACAAACTATGAGTCCTTGATTTTTTTTTTTTGAGCCAAAATCACACAAGTTGGTCTAATGCGAATGACCTCCTGAAATATATTTATAGGAAGGTAAATGAAAATTCACTGACTTTACCAGTACCAGTGAAGTGCTTTTTGAAAATGTCTTAATACATTGATTGCATTGTGTTGCCTCAAATGGTTGCCTTTTTCTTAACCCGAAGAAATCAATGCGTTCGAGTTAGAAGTAATAGCGGAGCTAAATCATCTGAATTTAAGTTTATTATGCATAAAGTGTCTCAGGACTCTCGAGAGGAGGTTTTTTTTAGTACACACTGGTCAATTAATATAATTATTTTTATATTAATTAACATAGTTTCGAGTAGAAACAAGTATAGTCCGTGGACACCAGTTTGGAACGTTTAGGTCTTATCTATGAAGAGCCTTAAAGGAATTCTTAAAAAAACTGAATTATCCTATGTAAACAATGTTCGTATTTGTTTAGCATTTGATGGAAACTACAGCATCTTCCAGAGTGTGGTGCCAATGAGTATCATTTTCTAGCAATCCCATAAGTTGACAGGCTTCTCTGTATGTGCCGCATAATACACCATTAATAGTTCGCAGATGTTGGAATGATGTTGGTCCACGAACATGGATTAACAGTAAACGCAAATAAAAACACTCGTCTTGGTTGGGATGAATTGGGTAAAGACGTCCTAGTGCATCGGTGGAAAATACTTGTGGGTAACCTGGAACGGGCTGACCTTGTTTTCTTCGTTGAAATTTCTTTAACGATTGATTCCAGGTATAATATCTTGGCATTTCAGAGCAAAACAGCGTTCGGGCAAAGTCATCATTCTGGCACATTTCAAAGAAGCTGGTCAGTGTTGTTGAGGGCGGCCTGTCAGCTTGTTGTAATACGTTATGTGCTGTAAAATACACTCATTTTTTTCATCTCTTGCATTTTCGGCATCAATTCCGAACACAGCCATGTCACTACCTTTGTTCACATATTTGCAGATGTATTTAATAGATTTTACAGAATGGCAATATTCTACATTTATGTGTGCTTTAAATGTTTTGGATAATAATGGCGAAAATGGTACAACCCAACGATTAACAACTTCAATGTCCTGTTGTTTCACTTTGACAATTGTTGATCTTCCATTGTCATCGGTGGAAGGGCGGCGATAAAGTGGATAGCCATCATTTCCAGTAATAGTTTCTGGTACTCATTTTCTTGGATAGCGTTTAGAACAATTTTCGTCAACCATACACGGTGAATTTGGATTTAATATTCCACAGGGCCCATGAATCATATTTTTTGTAACAATCTCATGTAACAGTGGATCTTCTTCATTATCGGGAATTTCTGCTGATATCACATCATCGATTTCATTAGGTCTTATCCGCTCAACCAACCAAATGAGGATATGTGCATGTGGCAGTCCGCGTTTTTGCCACTCTACTGAATACATCCAACACCTTGTCTCGCCGAATACGCGATGCTTAACAATAAAATCCATGAGTGATTTTAATTTTCTTTTGAACACCCTTGCAGTGATGTCATGGTGATCAATGAGTGATTGGCCAGCAAATAATTCCTGTCGAATTTCTGTCCACTGCGGATTACACGTGAACGTGTAAGTCACCGAAACCCGGAAAAAGCGATTTTACAGATCCCAAATCGTACCGACCTATCAGCCTTACCAGCTTTATGCTGAAGGCGATGGAGAGGCTGATTGATCGATATCTTAAGGAAAACATCCTGGTCAACAAACCACTGCATGTGCACCAATACGCCTATCAGGCGGGCAAATCCACGGACCTGGCCCTACACCACCTCGTTAGGAAGGTGGAGGGTGCTCCGGGTAGTGGCAAGGCCTGTCTGGGTGCGTTTCTAGACATTGAAGGGGCGTTCGACAACACCTCTTTTGCATTAATCTACCAAGCACTCGAGAGCCGCGGCTCAGAACCCTGTTTGGTTAGTTGGATAGAGGCCATGCTCTCGAAACGTCATGTATCTGCCCAGCTCAACAACGAGATTGTCGAAACGTTGGCGGCTAGGGGCTGCCCTCAGGGAGGAGTATTGTCCCCTACCTTGTGGTGCCTTGTGGTCCACAGCCTGATAAATCTTTTGAACAATGCTGGCCTATACACACAGGCCTACGCTGATGATCTGGTAATCCTTTGCCCAGGGAAAGACGCCGTCTCAATGCAGGGCCCTATGATAAGAGCCCTGCGTATGGTGGACATATGGTGCCTCTCGGGGGGTCTCAGGATTAACCCCAAAAAAGCAGAGCTCCTACTATTCACGAGGAGACGTAACTTTAGCACGCCCCCTGTTATATCTCTAGGTGGCGTGCAGCTGCATTACTCCAGGACAGTTCGATTTCTGGGAATCAAGTTGGATCCCAAACTCTCCTGGCACGATCATGCAGGCACCAGAATGAAGAAGGCCACCTGCACGCTATGGGCCTGCAGGCGGGCTATCGGCAATACCTGGGGTCTGTCTCCTAAGATCCTCCACTAGATCTACTCGCACATTGTGAGACCTCTTCTCACATACGGGGCTATCATTTGGTGGCCATGTACGGAGAAAGCGAAAATTCGTGCTCAACTGGACAGAGTCCAACGTCTTGCATGTCTCAGCATAACGGGTTCCATGCGGACGGCACCAACTAGAGGGGCAATGAGGACTGCGTACAGGCTATACGTCCTCGGCGAACTACGTGCTGGCGAGACTGGTCACGCAAAAATTTGGTCACGGGCCATACAGGAATGTCCTCTCCTTCTGATGGGAAGTGACTGCATGGCTCCAGTGACTGTGGACTGCGAGGGATTCGTGACGCATATTGCAGGCAGAGAGGAGTGGCAGCATTCCAACAGACCTGCATTGCTAAATAGGGGGACCATCTGGTACACAGATGGCTCCAGAATGAATCACAGAGCTGGATCAGGGCTTATTGATGGGATCCCACTTACCAGTAGGGCATACTCGCTGGGGGAGCACGCCACTGTCTTTCAGGCCGAAGTATTCGCTGTATTAAAATGCGGATAGAAAATCCTAAGCTGCAGACACCGCAATACAGTCGTATCAATATGCTCGGACAGCAGAGCTGCCATTAAGGCTATCACGGCCGCAAAGGTAAGCTCCAAGCTTGTACTAGAGTGCATAAAAGTCCTGAAAAAACTGGTACAGGTTGGATGCAGGGTCCAGCTCGTCTAGTCACGCAGGCCATGCAGGTAATGAGGAAGCAGACTCTCTTGCCAGACTGGGATCCGCGAACGTGCCGATGGGGCCGGAACCCATAGTTGGTATCGCCAAATGCGTTGCGGTCGCGTCAATGAAGGGTCTGCTGGACAAGTGGACCCACCGAAGATGGACTGAGTCCTCTGGTATGAGACAGGCCAAAGCGCACATAGGTGGGCCCTCTGCCTGTCTCACCAAAAATCTACTACGCCTAAAAAGACGCGAAATTCGGCTAGTGACAGGTCTTTTAATCGGTCACTGGCACTTAAGAAGTCATCTCCATACTATCGGTATTGCGGATAACCCGGAATGCCGATGGTGCTGTGAGGAGGATGAAACCGTTGACCATGTAGTCGCGGAGTGCCCAGCACTCACGCGTGCCAGGTTCAAATACTTGGGTAACACTTTCAGTGTACGGAGCGACTTTAAGTCCTTCAGACCAGAGAGCCTTATCGGTTTCTCTAAGGCCGTTGGGCTCTGGTAACCCCCGGTGGGGCATGACGGGTCCATCAGAAGACCTATATGCACAACTGCCTTGGCAGCCCACTGTTTCGTCAATTCAATTCAATTCAAGCGGTGGTTCTCTATTCTTCTATGCACCATAGTAATGAAATTGGCCCCAATACTGGTAAACCCATCATTATAGAAGATTACAACAATACAAATAAAGGTGTAGATTCTGTTGACCAGAAGTGTTCGATACAGCTGTAGCCGCAGAACTACACGTGGGCCCATGGCTATATTTTTTAGAATTATAGATATGGCTGGTCTAAATGCCTATATACTGCACCAAAGCCATAAAAGGGCTAATAAGGTATCCAGACTTTTGGCTGCTAATCTTAATGGAAATAATCTTAGAAGTCGCCTATATAACACATCGCCAAGAATCCTCGCCAGCTACGAACCTCAATATCAAATATCATAGGCATAGAAGTAACAGAAGAAGTTGACCCAAGTGTTTGTCTTAAAAAGAGCCCTTTCCGTTGAGGCCTTTGACGTCTATAAGTTTCATAAAATTCGGCCTAATCAGTTTTCCACAACCTTCTGCAACGCCTACGGGGGAGGTCGTGGCCAAAAAAATGTTCACCGTCACATACTCTCAGTCTTCGCACATAAAACGGTGAAAACCCGAAACAAAATATGCATTATAACAAAAATTATTAGCGTTTATGTGTCGCAGGTCGAAACCTCCACCATTTTTCCCGATGCGTTAATTTATAAGAGGTATAAGAAAATTCTTAAATTCATCCAATTTTATTAAAACACAAAACTAAATACATACATAATTTAATTTATCCAGAAAATAACAAATACTTAAACTAAAACAATATCAACAATAGGTTAGCAGTTAATAGGCCGGAACTCAGAGTATTATTGTAAATCAATACTGTTATAAGGGCAGTTGGTGACCAAGCACCTAATTCTGCACTTCCTTCTCGCTCTATCATACAGAGCATTATTTCCGCATGTCTTAAGGTTTTTCACCAAAGTACCGTTACTTGCCAATGCACATTCATAAAAGTTTTGACAGTTGTATTCATATGGATATGATCCCACGTCAGTGCATTGAAACTCTTCAGCGCTATCAGGGGAGCATCCAGCCGAAGTGACGCAAGTTTGTTGAGTTTCATCGTAAGTCTGGTTCATTGGGCACAAGTACTGCTTTAGATCCCATCTATCATAAATGTAGTTGAAGCTGCACGAATAATATTGGTTGCACTTCTCAGGGTGTGCAAATGTGCCACTAACAGTGCAATTCAGTTGGGTTTCTCCAGGGCATTGTACCGGAGACGTTGTGCAAGTTAAACTGTTACTGTCAAACATCGTGCCCTTTGGACATTCGCCAGCTAAATCAATTATATGCCCTAGCACGTTAATACATAAATGGTAACCTGAACAATCAGTTGTATCTGGATATTTCCCAGATTTCTCACATCTAAATAGAGAGGTTGTTGTCGAGGTCTCGGTAGTTCCGTCTGTAATTGTAGTTGTAGCAGAAGAATTCGTTGTAACCTCTGATGAGGTACTTGAACTACCAGTGGTAGAACTTGCGATAGAGGAACCACCGGTTGAGTCCTCAGTTGAAGTGGTTTCAGATGAAGATTGGCTAGTTCCAGTGGATGCTTTGGTGGTAGCGCTCGAAGTTGAGGATTCACCGTTGTTTTCATCAGTTGTCTCATCAGTTGAGGTACTCTCAGTGGACGATTGGCTAGTTCCAGTGAATGCCTTGCTGGTAGAGCTCGAAGTTGAGGATTCACCATTGTTTTCATCAGTTGTCTCGTCAGTTGAGGTACTCTCAGTGGACGATTGGCTAGTTCCAGTGGATGCTTTAGTGGTAGAGCTCGAAGTTGAGGATTCACCATTGTTTTCATCAGTTGTTTCGTCGGTTGAGGTACTCTCAGTGGACGATTGGCTAGTTCCAGTGGATGCTCTGGTGGTAGAGCTCGATGTGGAAGATTCACCATTGTTTTCATCAGTTGTCTCGTCAGTTGAGGTACTCTCAGTGGACGATTGGCTAGTTCCAGTGGATGCTTTAGTGGTAGAGCTCGAAGTTGAGGATTCACCATTGTTTTCATCAGTTGTCTCGTCAGTTGAGGTACTCTCAGTGGACGATTGGCTAGTTCCAGTGGATGCTTTAGTGGTAGAGCTCGAAGTTGAGGATTCACCATTGTTTTCATCAGTTGTCTCGTCAGTTGAGGTACTCTCAGTGGACGATTGGCTAGTTCCAGTGGATGCTTTAGTGGTAGAGCTCGAAGTTGAGGATTCACCGTTGTTTTCATCCGTTGTTTCATCAGTTGAGGTACTCTCAGTGGACGATTGGCTAGTTCCAGTGGATGCCTTGGTGGTAGAGCTTGATGTGGAAGATTCACCATTGTTTTCATCTGTTGTTTCGTCAGTTGAGGTACTCTCAGAGGACGATTGGCTAGTTCCAGTGGATGCTTTAGTGGTAGAGCTCGAAGTTGAGGATTCACCATTGTTTTCATCAGTTGTTTCGTCAGTTGAGGTACCCTCAGTGGACGGTTGGCTAGTTCCAGTGGATGCTTTGGTGGTAGAGCTCGAAGTTGAGGATTCACCGTTGTTTTGATCAGTTGTTTCATCAGTTGAGGTACTCTCAGAGGACGATTGGCTAGTTCCAGTGGATGCTTTGGTGGTAGAGCTCGAAGTTGAGGATTCACCGTTGTTTTCATCAGTTGTTTCGTCAGTTGAGGTACTCTCAGAGGACGATTGGCTAGTTCCAGTGGATGCTCTGGTGGTAGAGCTCAATGTGGAAGATTCGCCATTGTTTTCATCAGTTGTTTCGTCAGTTGAGGTACTCTCAGTGGACGATTGGCTAGTTCCAGAGGATGCTTTAGTGGTAGAGCTCGGAGTTGAGGATTCACCGTTGTTTTCATCAGTTGTTTCGTCAGTTGAGGTACTCTCAGAGGACGATTGGCTAGTTCCAGTGGATGCTCTGGTGGTAGAGCTCGATGTGGAAGATTCGCCATTGTTTTCATCAGTTGTTTCGTCAGTTGAGGTACCCTCAGTGGACGATTGGCTAGTTCCAGTGGATGCTTTGGTGGTAGAGCTCGAAGTTGAGGATTCACCGTTGTTTTGATCAGTTGTTTCGTCAGTTGAGGTACTCTCAGAGGACGATTGGCTAGTTCCAGTGGATGCTCTGGTGGTAGAGCTCAATGTGGAAGATTCGCCATTGTTTTCATCAGTTGTTTCGTCAGTTGAGGTACCCTCAGTGGACGATTGGCTAGTTCCAGTGGATGCCTTGGTGGTAGAGCTCGAAGTTGAGGATTCACCGTTGTTTTGATCAGTTGTTTCATCAGTTGAGGTACCCTCAGTGGACGATTGGCTAGTTCCAGTGGATGCTTTGGTGGTAGAGCTCGGAGTTGAGGATTCACCGTTGTTTTCATCAGTTGTTTCGTCAGTTGAGGTACTCTCAGTGGACGATTGGCTAGTTCCAGTGGATGCCTTGGTGGTAGAGCTCGAAGTTGAGGATTCACCGTTGTTTTGATCAGTTGTTTCGTCAGTTGAGGTACTCTCAGAGGACGATTGGCTAGTTCCAGTGGATGCTTTGGTGGTAGAGCTCGAAGTTGAGGATTCACCGTTGTTTTCATCAGTTGTTTCGTCAGTTGAGGTACTCTCAGTGGACGATTGGCTAGTTTCAGTGGATGCCTTGGTGGTAGAGCTCGAAGTTGAGGATTCACCGTTGTTTTCATCAGTTGTTTCGTCAGTTGAGGTACTCTCAGAGGACGATTGGCTAGTTCCAGTGGATGCTCTGGTGGTAGAGCTCAATGTGGAAGATTCGCCATTGTTTTCATCAGTTGTTTCGTCAGTTGAGGTACTCTCAGTGGACGATTGGCTAGTTCCAGTGGATGCTTTAGTGGTAGAGCTCGGAGTTGAGGATTCACCGTTGTTTTCATCAGTTGTTTCGTCAGTTGAGGTACTCTCAGTGGACGATTGGCTAGTTCCAGTGGATGCCTTGGTGGTAGAGCTCGAAGTTGAGGATTCACCGTTGTTTTCATCAGTTGTTTCGTCAGTTGAGGTACTCTCAGTGGACGATTGGCTAGTTTCAGTGGATGCCTTGGTGGTAGAGCTCGAAGTTGAGGATTCACCGTTGTTTTCATCAGTTGTTTCGTCAGTTGAGGTACTCTCAGAGGACGATTGGCTAGTTCCAGTGGATGCTCTGGTGGTAGAGCTCAATGTGGAAGATTCGCCATTGTTTTCATCAGTTGTTTCGTCAGTTGAGGTACTCTCAGTGGACGATTGGCTAGTTTCAGTGGATGCCTTGGTGGTAGAGCTCGAAGTTGAGGATTCACCGTTGTTTTCATCAGTTGTTTCGTCAGTTGAGGTACTCTCAGTGGACGATTGGCTAGTTCCAGTGGATGCTTTAGTGGTAGAGCTCGGAGTTGAGGATTCACCGTTGTTTTCATCAGTTGTTTCGTCAGTTGAGGTACTCTCAGTGGACGATTGGCTAGTTTCAGTGGATGCCTTGGTGGTAGAGCTCGAAGTTGAGGATTCACCGTTGTTTTCATCAGTTGTTTCGTCAGTTGAGGTACTCTCAGAGGACGATTGGCTAGTTCCAGTGGATGCTCTGGTGGTAGAGCTCAATGTGGAAGATTCGCCATTGTTTTCATCAGTTGTTTCGTCAGTTGAGGTACTCTCAGTGGACGATTGGCTAGTTCCAGTGGATGCTTTAGTGGTAGAGCTCGGAGTTGAGGATTCACCGTTGTTTTCATCAGTTGTTTCGTCAGTTGAGGTACTCTCAGTGGACGATTGGCTAGTTCCAGTGGATGCCTTGGTGGTAGAGCTCGAAGTTGAGGATTCACCGTTGTTTTGATCAGTTGTTTCGTCAGTTGAGGTACTCTCAGAGGACGATTGGCTAGTTCCAGTGGATGCTTTGGTGGTAGAGCTCGAAGTTGAGGATTCACCGTTGTTTTCATCAGTTGTTTCGTCAGTTGAGGTACTCTCAGTGGACGATTGGCTAGTTCCAGTGGATGCTTTAGTGGTAGAGCTCGGAGTTGAGGATTCACCATTGTTTTCATCTGTTGTTTCGTCAGTTGAGGTATTCTCAGTGGACGATTGGCTAGTTCCAGTGGATGCTCTGGTGGTAGAGCTCGAAGTTGAGGATTCACCGTTGTTTTCATCAGTTGTTTCGTCAGTAGAGGTACCCTCAGTGGACGATTGGCTAGTTCCAGTGGATGCTCTGGTGGTAGAGCTCAATGTGGAAGATTCACCGTTGTTTTCATCTGTTGTTTCGTCAGTAGAGGTACCCTCAGTGGACGATTGGCTAGTTCCAGTGGATGCTCTGGTGGTAGAGCTCGAAGTTGAGGATTCACCATTGTTTTCATTTGTTGTTTCGTCAGTAGAGGTACCCTCAGTGGTCGATTGGCTAGTTCCAGTGGAAGCCTTGGTGGTAGAGCTCGAAGTTGAGGATTCACCGTTGTTTTCATCAGTTGTTTCGTCAGTTGAGGTACTCTCAGTGGTCGATTGGCTAGTTCCAGTGGAAGCCTTGGTGGTAGAGCTCGAAGTTGAGGATTCACCGTTGTTTTCATCAGTTGTTTCGTCAGTTGAGGTACTCTCAGTGGACGATTGGCTAGTTCCAGTGGATGCCTTGGTGGTAGAGCTCGATGTGGAAGATTCACCGTTGTTTTCATCTGTTGTTTCGTCATTTGAGGTAGTCTCAGACGATGATTGGCTAGTTACAGTGGATGCCTTGGTGGTAGAGCTCGAAGTTGAGGATTCACCGTTGTTTTCGTCAGTTGTTTCATCAGTTGAGGTACTCTCAGAGGACGATTGGCTAGTTCCAGTGGATGCCTTGGTGGTAGAGCTCGATGTGGAAGATTCACCGTTGTTTTCATCTGTTGTTTCGTCATTTGAGGTAGTCTCAGACGATGATTGGCTAGTTACAGTGGATGCCTTGGTGGTAGAGCTCGAAGTTGAGGATTCACCGTTGTTTTCGTCAGTTGTTTCATCAGTTGAGGTACTCTCAGAGGACGATTGGCTAGTTCCAGTGGATGCCTTGGTGGTAGAGCTCGATGTGGAAGATTCACCGTTGTTTTCATCTGTTGTTTCGTCATTTGAGGTAGTCTCAGACGATGATTGGCTAGTTACAGTGGATGCCTTGGTGGTAGAGCTCGAAGTTGAGGATTCACCATTGTTTTCATCTGTTGTTTCGTCAGTTGAGGTACTCTCAGAGGACGATTGGCTAGTTCCAGTGGATGCCTTGGTGGTAGAGCTCGAAGTTGAGGATTCACCATTGTTTTCATCTGTTGTTTCGTCAGTTGAGGTACTCTCAGAGGACGATTGGCTAGTTCCAGTGGATGCTTTGGTGGTAGAGCTCGAAGTTGAGGATTCACCATTGTTTTCATTTGTTGTTTCGTCAGTTGAGGTACTCTCAGAGGACGATTGGCTAGTTCCAGTGGATGCTTTGGTGGTAGAGCTCGAAGTTGAGGATTCACCATTGTTTTCATCTGTTGTTTCGTCAGTTGAGGTACTCTCAGAGGACGATTGGCTAGTTCCAGTGGATGCTTTGGTGGTAGAGCTCGAAGTTGAGGATTCACCATTGTTTTCATCAGTTGTTTCGTCAGTTGAGGTACCCTCAGTGGACGATTGGCTAGTTCCAGTGGATGCTTTGGTGGTAGAGCTCGAAGTTGAGGATTCACCATTGTTTTCATCTGTTGTTTCGTCAGTTGAGGTACTCTCAGAGGACGATTGGCTAGTTCCAGTGGATGCCTTGGTGGTAGAGCTCGAAGTTGAGGATTCACCGTTGTTTTCATCAGTTGTTTCGTCAGTTGAGGTACCCTCAGTGGACGATTGGCTAGTTCCAGTGGATGCTTTGGTGGTAGAGCTCGAAGTTGAGGATTCACCATTGTTTTTATCTGTTGTTTCGTCAGTTGAGGTACTCTCAGAGGACGATTGGCTAGTTCCAGTGGATGCCTTGGTGGTAGAGCTCGAAGTTGAGGATTCACCGTTGTTTTCATCAGTTGTTTCGTCAGTTGAGGTACTCTCAGAGGACGATTGGCTAGTTCCAGTGGATGCTTTGGTGGTAGAGCTCGAAGTTGAGGATTCACCATTGTTTTCATCTGTTGTTTCGTCAGTTGAGGTACTCTCAGAGGACGATTGGCTAGTTACAGTGGATGCCTTGGTGGTAGAGCTCGAAGTTGAGGATTCACCGTTGTTTTCATCTGTTGTTTCGTCAGTTGAGGTACTCTCAGAGGACGATTGGCTTGTTCCAGTGGATGCCTTGGTGGTAGAGCTCGATGTGGAAGATTCACCGTTGTTTTCATCTGTTGTTTCGTCATTTGAGGTAGTCTCAGACGATGATTGGCTAGTTCCAGTGGATGCCTTGGTGGTAGAGCTCGATGTGGAAGATTCACCGTTGTTTTCATCAGTTGTCTCGTCATTTGAGGTAGTCTCAGACGATGATTGGCTAGTTACAGTGGATGCCTTGGTGGTAGAGCTCGAAGTTGAGGATTCACCATTGTTTTCATTTGTTGTTTCGTCAGTTGAGGTACTCTCAGAGGACGATTGGCTAGTTCCAGTGGATGCTTTGGTGGTAGAGCTCGAAGTTGAGGATTCACCGTTGTTTTCATCAGTTGTTTCGTCAGTTGAGGTACCCTCAGTGGACGATTGGCTAGTTCCAGTGGATGCTTTGGTGGTAGAGCTCGAAGTTGAGGATTCACCATTGTTTTTATCTGTTGTTTCGTCAGTTGAGGTACTCTCAGAGGACGATTGGCTAGTTCCAGTGGATGCCTTGGTGGTAGAGCTCGAAGTTGAGGATTCACCGTTGTTTTCATCAGTTGTTTCGTCAGTTGAGGTACCCTCAGTGGACGATTGGCTAGTTCCAGTGGATGCTTTGGTGGTAGAGCTCGAAGTTGAGGATTCACCATTGTTTTCATCTGTTGTTTCGTCAGTTGAGGTACTCTCAGAGGACGATTGGCTAGTTACAGTGGATGCCTTGGTGGTAGAGCTCGAAGTTGAGGATTCACCGTTGTTTTCATCTGTTGTTTCGTCAGTTGAGGTACTCTCAGAGGACGATTGGCTAGTTCCAGTGGATGCCTTGGTGGTAGAGCTCGATGTGGAAGATTCACCGTTGTTTTCATCTGTTGTTTCGTCATTTGAGGTAGTCTCAGACGATGATTGGCTAGTTCCAGTGGATGCCTTGGTGGTAGAGCTCGATGTGGAAGATTCACCGTTGTTTTCATCAGTTGTCTCGTCATTTGAGGTAGTCTCAGACGATGATTGGCTAGTTACAGTGGATGCCTTGGTGGTAGAGCTCGAAGTTGAGGATTCACCATTGTTTTCATTTGTTGTTTCGTCAGTTGAGGTACTCTCAGAGGACGATTGGCTAGTTCCAGTGGATGCCTTGGTGGTAGAGCTCGAAGTTGAGGATTCACCGTTGTTTTCATCAGTTGTTTCGTCAGTTGAGGTACTCTCAGAGGACGATTGGCTAGTTCCAGTGGATGCTTTGGTGGTAGAGCTCGAAGTTGAGGATTCACCATTGTTTTCATCTGTTGTTTCGTCAGTTGAGGTACTCTCAGAGGACGATTGGCTAGTTACAGTGGATGCCTTGGTGGTAGAGCTCGAAGTTGAGGATTCACCGTTGTTTTCATCTGTTGTTTCGTCAGTTGAGGTACTCTCAGAGGACGATTGGCTAGTTCCAGTGGATGCCTTGGTGGTAGAGCTCGATGTGGAAGATTCACCGTTGTTTTCATCTGTTGTTTCGTCATTTGAGGTAGTCTCAGACGATGATTGGCTAGTTCCAGTGGATGCCTTGGTGGTAGAGCTCGATGTGGAAGATTCACCGTTGTTTTCATCAGTTGTCTCGTCATTTGAGGTAGTCTCAGACGATGATTGGCTAGTTCCAGTGGATGCTTTGGTGGTAGAGCTCGAAGTTGAGGATTCACCATTGTTTTCATCAGTTGTTTCGTCAGTTGAGGTACCCTCAGTGGACGATTGGCTAGTTCCAGTGGATGCTTTGGTGGTAGAGCTCGAAGTTGAGGATTCACCATTGTTTTCATCTGTTGTTTCGTCAGTTGAGGTACTCTCAGAGGACGATTGGCTAGTTCCAGTGGATGCCTTGGTGGTAGAGCTCGAAGTTGAGGATTCACCGTTGTTTTCATCAGTTGTTTCGTCAGTTGAGGTACCCTCAGTGGACGATTGGCTAGTTCCAGTGGATGCTTTGGTGGTAGAGCTCGAAGTTGAGGATTCACCATTGTTTTTATCTGTTGTTTCGTCAGTTGAGGTACTCTCAGAGGACGATTGGCTAGTTCCAGTGGATGCCTTGGTGGTAGAGCTCGAAGTTGAGGATTCACCGTTGTTTTCATCAGTTGTTTCGTCAGTTGAGGTACTCTCAGAGGACGATTGGCTAGTTACAGTGGATGCTTTGGTGGTAGAGCTCGAAGTTGAGGATTCACCGTTGTTTTTGTCAGTTGTTTCATCAGTTGAGGTACCCTCAGTGGATGATTGGGTAGTTCCAGTGGATGCTTTGGTGGTAGAGCTCGAAGTTGAGGATTCACCATTGTTTTCATCTGTTGTTTCGTCAGTTGAGGTACTCTCAGAGGACGATTGGCTAGTTCCAGTGGATGCTTTGGTGGTAGAGCTCGAAGTTGAGGATTCACCATTGTTTTCATCAGTTGTTTCGTCAGTTGAGGTACTCTCAGAGGACGATTGGCTAGTTACAGTGGATGCTTTGGTGGTAGAGCTCGAAGTTGAGGATTCACCGTTGTTTTCGTCAGTTGTTTCATCAGTTGAGGTACTCTCAGTGGACGATTGGCTAGTTCCAGTGGATGCCTTGGTGGTAGAGCTTGATGTGGAAGATTCACCATTGTTTTCATCAGTTGTTTCGTCATTTGAGGTAGTCTCAGACGATGATTGGCTAGTTCCAGTGGATGCTTTGGTGGTAGAGCTTGATGTGGAAGATTCACCATTGTTTTCATCAGTTGTTTCGTCAGTTGAGGTACTCTCAGTGGACGATTGGCTAGTTCCAGTGGATGCCTTGGTGGTAGAGCTTGATGTGGAAGATTCACCATTGTTTTCATCAGTTGTTTCGTCATTTGAGGTAGTCTCAGACGATGATTGGCTAGTTCCAGTGGATGCTTTGGTGGTAGAGCTTGATGTGGAAGATTCACCATTGTTTTCATCAGTTGTTTCGTCAGTTGAGGTACCCTCAGTGGACGATTGGCTAGTTCCAGTGGATGTTTTGGTGGTAGAGCTCGAAGTTGAGGATTCACCATTGTTTTCATCAGTTGTTTCGTCAGTTGAGGTACTCTCAGAGGACGATTGGCTAGTTCCAGTGGATGCCTTGGTGGTGGAGCTTGATGTGGAAGATTCGCCATTGTTTTCATCTGTTGTTTCGTCATTTGAGGTAGTCTCAGACGATGATTGGCTAGTTCCAGTGGATGCTTTGGTGGTAGAGCTCAAGGTTGAGGATTCACCGTTGTTTTCATCAGTTGTTTCGTCAGTTGAGGTACCCTCAGTGGACGATTGGCTAGTTCCAGTGGATGTTTTGGTGGTAGAGCTCGAAGTTGAGGATTCACCATTGTTTTCATCAGTTGTTTCGTCAGTTGAGGTACTCTCAGAGGACGATTGGCTAGTTCCAGTGGATGCCTTGGTGGTGGAGCTTGATGTGGAAGATTCGCCATTGTTTTCATCTGTTGTTTCGTCATTTGAGGTAGTCTCAGACGATGATTGGCTAGTTCCAGTGGATGCTTTGGTGGTAGAGCTCAAGGTTGAGGATTCACCGTTGTTTTCATCAGTTGTTTCGTCAGTTGAGGTACTTTCAGTGGACGATTGGCTAGTTCCAGTGGATGCTTTGGTGGTAGAGCTCGAAGTTGAGGATTCACCGTTGTTTTCATCAGTTGTTTCGTCAGTTGAGGTACCCTCAGTGGACGATTGGCTAGTTCCAGTGGATGTTTTGGTGGTAGAGCTCGAAGTTGAGGATTCACCATTGTTTTCATCAGTTGTTTCGTCAGTTGAGGTACTCTCAGAGGACGATTGGCTAGTTCCAGTGGATGCTTTGGTGGTAGAGCTCGAAGTTGAGGATTCACCATTGTTTTCATCAGTTGTTTCGTCAGTTGAGGTACTCTCAGTGGACGATTGGCTAGTTCCAGTGGATGCTTTGGTGGTAGAGCTCGAAGTTGAGGATTCACCGTTGTTTTCATCAGTTGTTTCGTCAGTTGAGGTACTCTCAGTGGACGATTGGCTAGTTCCAGTGGATGCTTTGGTGGTAGAGCTCGAAGTTGAGGATTCACCGTTGTTTTCATCAGTTGTTTCGTCAGTTGAGGTACTCTCAGTGGACGATTGGCTAGTTCCAGTGGATGCTTTGGTGGTAGAGCTCGAAGTTGAGGATTTACCGTTGTTTTCATCAGTTGTTTCGTCAGTTGAGGTACCCTCAGTGGACGATTGGCTAGTTCCAGTGGATGCTTTGGTGGTAGAGCTCGATGTAGAAGATTCACCATTGTTTTCATCTGTTGTTTCGTCATTTGAGGTAGTCTCAGACGATGATTGGCTGGTTCCAGTGGATGCTTTGGTGGTAGAACTCGATGGGGAAGATTCACCATTGTTTTCATCAGTTGTTTTGTCAGTTGAGGTACTGTCAGAAGATGACTGGCTAGTTCCAGTGGATGCCTTGGTGGTAGAGCTCGAAGTTGAGGTATTACCGTTTGAATCATCAGTGGTTCCTTCAGTTGATGTGTTTTCAGAAGAAGACTGATTGGTTACCGTATTTCCATTTGTTGTTGTGCTCGGTGCTAAGGATTCGCTGGTTCTAGTAGACCCTTCAGTGGTTGTCACTGCTGACGAGGATTCATTTGATTCAGTTATACTTGAATTTTGATTAGATACTTCTTGGGTTGTTGAAACAGTAGTAGAAGTAGTTGACTCCTCACTCGTTTGTGTTACATCGGGGCTTCTAGTTATTGCACCTTTTGCGGTTGTCGTCGTAGTCACCGTTGAAGTTTCTTCTGGTGGACACTCCGTTGTAGTGCTGCTTTCGGAAGGCTCGACGCACTCCCATTGGTTGGCATTACTACAAATCAGGCCAACCGGACATTGTTGAATCGTTTGACTTGAAAAGGCGAGTGTTATTGGTCCGTAGTTTGAACATTGATAGAAATGTGTTTCATTGACACAATGGAAGTATTTGCCGTAGCAATTTAAGATTTTCTCTTCGGCTTTTTGGCATGATGTGCAAGCCTAAAAAATATAAGAAATGCTAGTTAGAATATATGGAGGTAGTGGTATCCTAAATT
Organism: Anthonomus grandis grandis; assembly: GCF_022605725.1. Classification (NCBI taxonomy): domain Eukaryota; kingdom Metazoa; phylum Arthropoda; class Insecta; order Coleoptera; family Curculionidae; genus Anthonomus; species Anthonomus grandis. The sequence goes on from NC_065564.1 coordinate 13,011,022, forward strand.
AGTTATTTAACAAAACATTTTGCTCTTTTGCAGCAATAACTATTTGATACCAGTAGAAATCTTAGTGATAAAAACTTATTTTTAGGTTTTTACGGCAATTTCTTGTCATGGCAATTAATTAATTAATCATTAACAATTAATAATTTAATTTAAATATAATTTTCAGGAATTATTGTCTAAGCATTGAACACGCAGTGCAAAGTGTTTTGTAACAACGTAATGTTAACATAATAATACTTATTTTTCCTATTGTTCCGGTAAATCATAAGCAAATATTCTGATTACGAGATAGAGGTTACTCGTATTCTAAGATTTCTTAAAATAATCAAGTTGTATAAATAAGCGACTTAACAGGCTTATATACTATTTAAATTGTTTCTTTACACGGATTATTATTATTTGAGTGTATAATTTTTATCCCAAGTTAGTTACTAGGCAAAAAACTGAGTTTTTTATTTAAATATAAATAGCTATGCAAGTTTTTCTGACACATTCAAAACATGCCTAAATGATTGGCAACTTGAGCATTGTTGTAGCTGTCAAAACATGGTTATTTGTCAACACAACCCTAAACCTGATGCCGCAGTGCAAGCAAGTTACCTAGAGGGTAGTGGGTAGCCAGGCACTAAGCAACCCTCCAAATAACCCGTCAGGTATGTTCCCGACAAGCGGTTTTAACCAGAACAGCCGCACTGCGATCTCCCGCCAACTTAAGCAGCGTAGTAAGCCACCTGAGTATCAGACATGTTGGATATTTTCAACCAGGCGCGAGGTAGTGTTTGTTAGTAAAATAGAGGAAAAATTAATTGCGGCTGTTTTTAAACGCAAACCTATATGGGACCCAGCAGACGAATTAGGAAAAAACTCAAAAATGTAGGGGCATGATTTTAAACTCACTACTCACGGGAGCTACAATTTACGACTGAACTTGATTAAATTGGTCATTGTAATAATATAGTGTGTGTAAGAACTAGTGCGTCCAAGGTATATTACTCTCTAGTCTCTGCCCACTAATCTTCACCCTCCGCCCGTCTATAGTGCGGGCTCGGCTTTACCCCCCACCCACCTAAAACATTTGCCCAGTAAGAAATTCTTTAAAAAAAACCCTGTTTTGCGTCCCTAATATCCAAGTGTGTTCCTTAATTTCGTTACAATTGTTGTCAGAAGTGGGATATGTTAAAATTGGAGATGTGCACAGTGCCCTTTTTAGCTTTTGAAATGCTTCTTCACAGTCTGCTTACCAACAAGGTTAGCGAATTTTTTTACGAATCATCTGTAATAGGTACAAAGGCCCAGAAAGCTTCTTAACTGGTATTGGTCAGTAGGTCGTGGCCAATTTTCAATTGCATTTAGGCTTAAGCTCTTTTAGGCTATCGGAGCTTAACAAATACCTTTTGAATATTCTTCAAATGTTTGTCCCAGTATGATGATTGTTAAGGTTGACGTTAATTGAAACACATGAATTGTTTTTTGACAGAAAAAAAAGTCACGTTGTTGTCAACTACTAACTAACGCCGTCAAATAAGCCCTCCACTTTCTTTACACATTAAGTGCATTTTTTAAATAAAGAAGTGGTTTACGATGGACTTGTTTGTTTAATTCAACTATAAAAAAATACAGTCCACAATTAACCCTTGCTCTTCCCAGCAGCAGAGACACTACACAATTTGGTGATCCAGCAGCGGAGCAGCAACAACAAAACAATGATGTCATCTAGATAAACTAAACACGATTCCCAAGTCATTCCACGTAACACTGTTTCCATAAGTCTCTCAAAGGTAGCTGGAGCATTGCAGAGTCCAAAGGGCATGACTGTAAACTGCCAAAGTACTGTTCCGGTCGAGAATGCGGTCCTTTCATTATCTTCTGGGTGCATCTTGACCTTCCAGTATCCACTCTTTAGACGAGTGTGAACCTGATAGCGTGTCCATCGTCAATTCTTGGTAGGGGATAACTGTCTTTCATGGATATAAGCATAAGAGGAAAGTCCTATGTCACTCTTGGAGTGGTGCTTGCGCGAAGATATTTGTGGGCATTTATCTTGAATCGCTGTAGGTTGTATGCGTCGGGAAATATATGAGGTGGAAGCCCGTTCCACAAAGAAGATGTTCTCCAGATGAATGAGTCCCGATACAGCGACGTCCATGGGGTAGGCAGGTGGACTCGACGTTGATGAGCCGCAACTGCTAGACGCGTCCTTCTTGCCGGAACAGCCCTGGGTGGAATCAGGCCTGCCAGCTCAGAGGAGCACTTACCGTGATAATAACGGTAGAATAAACAGAGATCGGCCACCTTTCTCCTGTGCTCCAGACTTGTCAGTTCTGGTTTGTCGATAAGACGAATAGCTCTCTTCTGTATAGAATCCAGCAGGTTTAAACTATGCTTGGGTGCAGAGCTCCAGACATGCGAGCAATACTCGAGGGAAGGGCGTATTTGAGCCTTATAAAGAGTCAGCTGCTGTTCTAGTGTCTACAGTTTTTTCGTTTTGAAAAGCACTCCGAGATTTTTGGAAGCCGCCCTGGCGACCTCGGCAACGTGGTCATGCCAGGACACACTGTTGGTGACCTCGACTCCTAGAAGATGTAAAGATGATTTCATTGGCAACGTTTTCCCTGCCATAGCCAGCTCCGGGCCACCAAGGTTAGTCTTCATCGTAAATACTGCAGCCTGCGTTTTTTTAGCGTTAAAATTGACCAGATTGTTACTGCCCCACTCCAAGATTGCTCTAATATCGTTGTTGGTTGAAGCTACTTGTTGCTGCCTATGATTCTGAGAACTTGCGGCTGTCGTTGGTTTAGCGGACTTAAATGTGGAAATAAGTGTGCTATCGTTCGCAAAGCTGTAGATTGGATTGACAGTGGTTCCTAGCAAATCGTTGATATATACCAAGAAAAGGGTGGGGGATAGAATGCATCCTTGAGGGACTCACAGGCTGATACTGTGTACGAGTCAGGGTCTGAAGCCAAGACCAGATCTAAGAGACTCGCGAACTCCACCAACTACCTCCACAAGCTGCGTAAGCCCTCATGTGGTGGCAAATAGCTCAGCTTCTCGTCCTTCATCGTCGTTCTTGTTGCAGAAGCGCAGCCAGTTGATATTGTGAACGTTAAAATCACCCATGACGATGATTTCTGCACTTGGGTGGTCAATTTGCAGATGGTTAATGCAATCAACCAGGTTCAAAAAGAGCTGTCTATATTGGGTGTCGCTCTTTGGATGTATTTAAGGGAGTTAATTTAGCATTCATAAGATGGATACCAAACCAGAGACCCATATTGGATAGGACCAAAGAGAAATAGAGCATTATCAAAGATATTGAACTGCTTAAAAGCCTGCAGTTCCGAATAATAAACCCCGGTAGTTTTAAGGAAGCAGCCACTATGTGATCAATATGAAGAACGAATGTACGCCTATCGTCAAAAATAATTATTATAAGTGATAAAAAACCTGTAGTTTTTGTATTTATATTTTCCTTACAGGTTTTCGAGTAAAACTTGAAAAAACCTTATTTAATTCTTCGAAAGCAAGGCGTATCGCTATACAAATGGCAGTATTTATGCCATTTTTTATCGCAAATAAGTGGAAATTTAATTTATTAGGATAAGTCAATAAGTTTTGAGGACATTTCAGTTTTTTTTGGTTCTAGACAACTTTTTATTATCTAGGTTCAAAAATACAGTTTTAACATTTACTAGATTTTGTACAAAGACTTAAACTGTTTGTGCAAAGAATTAACTGTAAGATTCAAAGTCAAAATATTGACAATAATTCTAACTTAATCCTCTCCACACAAGTCGAAAAAATTGCTGTAATAGTTTTAATGTCCAATGTCCCCGAGTCGTTAAAAACGATGTTACTCATTCAAAACCCCGATAATTTAGATGCCGCACTTGTACATGTTACAAACTATAATTTAATCGAATCACAGATTAATTTAAAAAACCAAACTACACATAGACACCAAAACCCACAGCAAAACACCAACTTTCACCACAACCCACATTTTAACCAAAAATACCATGACCATAAGAATCAGCAACATCCACAACAAACTAATTTTAAAAATCAACCCTTTCCGTCTCAACCCGCTAATGTACAGCCTAGACCCGTAAAACAGCATTTTCCGACAAACGCCGAAGTTTTTGGTCAACAAAAAAATGTTTTTACCCCTCAAAGAGACTTTAATCCAAGGCACTTGCCGAAACCAACCTCAATGTCGATACAATCTGCAGGACCCTCTCGAATGTATCAACAAACGCAACAAAGGCCCTATAGAAGTCATTTTCAACCCGCCGGTGCTAGAAACTTTGCTTCCCAAGAATTAAGTAATTTAGAATGTAATCATGATCCATCAGCAGGTCAATATTTTGATGCAATATGGGTAAAAATAATTTGCTGACCAAAAATCAAAATGTGCTACCAAAGCTATTTATCATCAAAAACTATGCGAAATCGATAACTGATGTTACTATACATATAAGTGCTTGCTACCAAAAAATAATCGAAATAGCACCCCTCTAAGGGGTAGTTTGTTCTTGTCAATTTCTAACAAAAACGTGCTACCAAAGCTATTTACCGCCGGAAACTATTCAAAATCGGTATCTGATGTTACTATGAATATAAGTGCTTGCTACCAAAAAATAATTGAAGTAGCACCCCTCTAAGGGGTAGTTTGTTCTTGTCAATTTCTAATAAAAACGTGGTACCAAAGCTACTTACCGTCGAAAACTATTCAAAATCGGAACTCGGAATCGGACTTTAGCACGTTTTTATTAGACATTGACAAATACAAAATACCCCTTAGAGGGGTGCTACTTCAATTATTTTTTGGTAGCAAGCACTTATATGTATAGTGACATCAGTTATCGATTTTGAATAGTTTCCGGCGGTAAATAGCTTCGGTAGCACGTTTTTATTAGACATTGACAAATACAAAATACCCCTTAGAGGGGTGCTATTTCAATTATATTTTGGTAGCAGGCTGTCATACATATACTACTATTAGATATTAAGTTTGAACAGTTTCTGTCTGTAAATAGCTTTGGTAGCACGCTTTTATTCTTGGTTAGCAAATTACACACCACCGATGAATATTATGATGAATCCTTGTCGTGATTGTGAGCAACAGAAAACGCCTGTCATGCAAGAAGCAAACCTTATTCCCCCTAATTGTCCGGGTGGGTCAAATCTTGAACATTTTCAAGAAATAGCCTCTATAGACCCATCAACTTAAATAATATTGCCCAGAAAGTGGAATTGCCGTATTTCTTTTTGCCAAAAATGCAAATTACTGTTCTGATTGACTTAAGCTCCGGGAAGTGAATCTTAATTAAAGTGCAATTAGAAAAATCCGAATTTTTGTCCAAAGAAGTTGATTTTTAGGTCATATTATAACTCCTGAAGGCATAAAACCAAATCCTTCAAAAATTCATGCCATCGAAAGATATCCTATGCCTAAAACCCCTAAGGAGATAAAATCATTTTTGGGACTTATTGGTTATTATCGTATGTTTATTAAAAATTTCTCAAAAATAACATTCCCAATAACAAAATGTCTAAGGAAAGGTCATGAAAAATTTATTGGTAATCAAGAGTACCAGGAAGCTTTCATCAAATGCAAAGAGTTAATTACTAACTCTCCTGTACTCGCATACCCCGACTTTACGAAAACGTTTCATCTTACTACTGACGCCTCTAATATAGCCCTTGGCAGCGTACTTTCCCAGAATGATCATCCCATTGCATATTACTCTAGAACCTTAAATTCTGCTGAGCGAAATTATTCTACCATCGAGAAAGAGCTCCTAGCTATTATTGAGTCCACCAAACATTTTCGCCCTTATTTATATGGCCAAAAGTTTATCATAGAAACGGATCACAACCCTCTTGTATGGTTGTCAAAGATTAAAGAGCCGAATTCTCGCCTAATCCGATGGAAATTAAAATTAGGTGAATTTGATTTCGAAATCAAATATAAAAAAGGTTAAGAAAACTTCGTCGCCGATGCTCTATCACGGGTCGACATAAATGTCCTCGAGAAAAACGAGTCAATAGCCCCTATAACCGACGAAACAGTAGCAAATCTCGCCGATTTTGATCTCGCTGACTTTGCACTCAACGAACGTTATAACGAGCTTAACTCCGAAACTCTTGACCAACCTCAACAAAATGTCGATAACCTTAGAGAAAATGACCTCGACTCTAATGCCACAGTGCACTCTAATAATGACACAGAAGGTAAATATTTACCCATTTCTGAACTCCCTGTAAATTATTCCTCCTCACGTCTAATTATAGAATCGGGAAATAATTTTTTACATAGATATACTAAACCTTTTAAAAAGAATCATCATTTTGTCAAAGTAGACAAAAATAATCTTGCAGATAATTTTAGTAAGATTTTAAAGGAAATAATTAGACCAGATATAAATTTTGTTATTTTTATCCCAAACTCCGATTTAAAAGTAGAATTTCAGAAATATGTTGCCGCCAACCTAAACGGTTCTGCAAAGCTTTATATTTCAAATAGTTATTTAATTGATATAGAAAACCAAGATCAGCAAAAGGATATAATTTCTGAATATCACCAAAAAAATCATAATGGCATAACAGAAACCTATAATAATCAATTAAAACTTAAGTATTACTGGCCTCAAATGCGAGAAACGATTACTACCCTAATTAATACCTGTGAAATCTGTTTACAGAATAAATATGAAGAAAGATGTAGAAAGAAAGATTTTGAAGAAAATAGTAGTCGATAGAGGTTCAGAATTTAAAAATCGTTTATTTCAAGAATTTTGTGAACTTTTTTATATTGAAGTACACTACACTACACCTGGCAACTCCACATCTAACAGCCCCATTGAAAGACTACACTCTACCCTTCTCGAAACACTCAAAACTCAAAAAATGAAAAACCCTGAGGAAACCTCGCAAAATCTGATGATTTCAGCAGTTTTAGTATACAATCAGAGAATTCATTCTACTACAGGTTTTTCACCTTTTTCGTTACTCTATGGCCCGTACCTTAACGAACCTAACATAAACAATGTGTTGAATTTTATGACCATTTAGGTATTTTGAATGTTTTTAAAATTTATTGGCACTTTACTGGTCCTTAAGTTTATTGGATTCTAAGAACAGAAAAGACCTTTATTATAGTTTGTTTTGTTAAGTGTTTCCATATGCGAGACCATCTGGCATTTCGTTAGGCGAAATAAGGGTCGCCTTTCTCTTTTCGGTAACTTAGATAGTGAGTTAAGTAGTAGACAGAGAGACTTCAGCGAAGCAATAGCATTGCTCTTTAGTCTTTCGATTCCGTTTTTCATTCTTTGTAACGCGTAGTTTAAGTTTATTTGAAATACATTTTTTGTCTGGTTTATTGGAAGTGTTCTGATTTATTCTGCTTGAACCATAATATTTAACACAATGACTTTACAATTTACGAACAATATAATGAAAAACGAAACAGCGAATTAATCCCCTTTCACCAAAAAGTTTATGAGCAAACTCACAAAACACAATCCAAAAATACTCAAAAACAAAATAGAAACTCCAGCCCCATGCCTGAACTTTCAGAAGGCCAAATTGTGTACAGAAAAAATCCCTATAGGAATAAGATGAACCCCTCATTTATCCATACGAAAATTAAGACTATTAAGAAAAACGCTTTTACTGGACTATCAAAAAAGAAAACCGTGGTTGGTCATATTAGGAAACTTAAGAGATTAAGGAAAAATCCTTCATCTTTACAGCGTAACCCGACTTCCAAGGATCAACCTTCTACAAGTCGACCCCCTGATGCCGAATAATGGATTCTTTATAGAAAAAATCGCCCCTATTATGACGTTAAATCATTATCATAGTACTTATGTATATTTTAATCTCACTAGTATTAAGTTTACTTTGGCGGGATTAACTTCTAATTTGTTTATATTTAATCATTTTACCGATAAGTATAATAATACCTTAAATTCGCTATTTTTGCAAGCCAATAAAGAATTAAATAACACATACGATTCTTATGAAAAATTAAGTTCGTTTAAGTCTTTAGTTCGCAAAAAACGCGGATTGGTAAAACTTCTTGGAAGCTACATTAAATTACATATATATAAGATAACACATATTACAGAACTGACATTAATTTGTAAAACTGGATTAATTTTATCCGATGACATGGCAATTCTAGTGATTAAGATCCCCATTTTTGGAACAAAAACATGTAACCTACAAATTGTATACCCCATTCCTTCATCAAATGATACTATTTTAGTGAGCCCTAGTAAGTTCTATTGTAACAATTTATGGTATAAAAAGTGTAATACGAATTGGATATGTATGGATCCAATTGTTAATGGTTGTAATTTGTTAACAGACTGTACATTTGCAAAGATAAACGACAACTATCAAGTTCACACGTTAACCTATAATAAAGCTCTATTATTTTGTACAAAATCCCCTGAAACTATTTTTGAAAATTGTTTTCAGTTTGTTAAATATAATTTAACAGGATGTTCACATATTCGAAGCTAATGTAATGTAATAATAGGTCAGCGAATAATTTGAGCATTAAAAATGTTGAAATTGAAAATTCTGTTTTAGATTCAAATGTTCATTTAAATTTACAACTTAAGCATTTAATGTATCCTGAAAAAATCCAGGAAGATCTTAGGGAACCAATTGTATTTAAAGACTCTGTTCCAGAAAAAAGCCATGTAATTAGCACTTCTGTTTTATTCCTAATTCTTGTAATAGTTATTATAGTTATAACTTATTTGTGGCAAAGAAAACATAAGGCGATTCCTCTGAAGACCCTCCAGGACATTATCAACGAGGACGTTGAAGAATCTTAACGGAGGAGGAGTTATGTGCATGAACCGATTCCAATAAGCGTGCATATAAGCATTTATTCGTAGAATAAGCAGAATAGGCATTTATTATTTTACATCGTTTCTAGGTGGTTTTTAGATTTTATAAGATCAGTTCTAGCATAGAATTTGAACGATAATGTTATAATTATTAAGTTTGGTTAAATAAAACTTTTTTAAAAAGCATACTGCTGGTTTGAGTTTATAATTCGCGACTCTAAACTGTTCGACGATTAGAGCTCGAATAAAAATGAAACGCGCACTGTTTAAGGCCTCAAAACTAAATTATTTAAACAAATGAAATACTTCCTTAACAAGGTGAGTCAACCAAAGGCATTAAATTTAACTAAAGAAAAAATACCGAGTGATAAAAGAACATGAATCAATATGAACTAAATAAACTAAATGAAAACTTAACAATATGACTCTTCTTGCAAAGCAGCGTCATTCAACACGACAGTGCTTGTGGTCAGAATGAAGCAATTTCAGAAGGAACTTTACTGAAATACGTCTCATGCCTAATACGAGAAAAGCGATAAGTTAACGTCGTCAGCAAGTTCTGTAAAAGTGATTGTTGACCAGCCTGAAGGAGCTTGTACTACTTACAAAAATTTAATTGTTTTACTTAAGAAAATTACTAGTCGGTTTTAAATAAACTGAATAAGCTACTTTAAAAAAATTGAATGTTCATTGCTAGCGAAATTTGAAGATTCACTGTACCTCGTGTTCAGTATATCTCTTATCTAATAATATTAAAAACTTAATTAATTCTAATATCCAAAAAAAAACTATGAAATGACCTAAAACTAATATGATACTTGCCTGCCAAGAAGCCTTGATTAATAGAAAACACGTCACAAGACGCAAAAGTACCAAACGCATTATGTTACACTTAACATCTCTCGGATGGCACTGACGACCTCCCAATTTTGCATGTATTTAAATCCATTCTTGCTGTTTTGTCTTTCCAGTTTTGGAGCTTTAATTCCTAGTTAAACAAATTTAATTCAGCTACGGCAACTGTTTATTGAATCTTCGATTGTTCACCACCATTGTCTACCGTTATCGGTGTTTACTTCACACGCGTTTAGTTTACTTGTGATGTGTTTTATGGATTTCCATTTTTTTTTTTTTTGCTTGAAAAACTGGGATTTACGAATGTTTTATTAATGTTTTAACAAACTTAATCCTCTTAAAACATCGTCGCATCGTATACCTACACAAGTAATATCGGCAAGATTATTATTTTAAAGTGTGTTGTTTATACAGGGTGTTTCAAATTTTAACCGCAACATGGAGATCTCGAAATCTATAAGAGAAAAGAAGATGGTCAAATTACGGCAAAGATGAGAATTTTTGAACAATATGCCGTTTAAAAAACTTAAAAATTCCCTATGGTTCGTAATATATTTGAAAAAATCCGAAATTTTTTCGTGTACTTATTTCTTATCCGATTTTAAAATAATTTGCAATTTTTTAGCTACATGATGGCGTTTTCAGATTTTTAATGCGACGTTTCGTCTTTTGCCAACCATCATCAACTTAGTATTTCCTTATAGTCTTTACATTTTTAAAATCTTTGCAAAATTTGATTTTAAACGATGTTGCACAAATTTAATTTCTTGTAAAAACCCGATTTTTTTAAACAAACTAAATTTGCCTGCGTTGGCTGTGATAAGCCGACAAGACAATCAAATATAAAAACTGTCATAAATATCTCATGTTTTGTTAGTATTTTAATATTTACTGACAGTTGTTTTACTAATAATTTAAGAAATTAGGGTTTTTACGAATGAAGAAAAGCGAGATATGATTAAAATTTATTATAAATGTAATAGGGACCGATGAAAGTACATTTAAAAACTGTGGCATTTTTAACAGAAATAATAAACACATTTGGAGTCAAAACAATCCACAATTGACAATTTCGGCAAATTATTATTATATAAGTCAGAATTTTTAGATTTTTTAAATAAATTCTAAAATTTTCCGGATTTTCCGAGCATTCTTATATTTGGCATTGGGAATAACATCTTGCTTTATCACTGGACTATAGGGTCATTTTCCACGCGTTTCAAGTATTTCAAATAATTTTTCGTTTAATTTTAATTCAGAGAAAAAAAATTATATTCCCGAAATGTTGAGATTTTTTGAATAATTTTAGGATCTCAGTTATTTTGCAGCAGTCGTACGAGACAGTCGTGTTTTCGTTCGTTGGCTCTGTTAGTATTGAATGTTTGTTTTGTTTTGATTTGACCGCGTGTTTTAAAAACTTTTTTGTTTAAAAATTACAACGGTGTGTTTTCCGCTATACGTACGCTTCCTGATAAATTCTAGTTCCTATTATACTGTTTACGTTCCGCTAGTATAAACTTTTCCGGTGTAACTTAACGTGACCTTGTATAGCTACCATTGCTGTGCGTGCTTTCTAGTTAAAAAATATTTCCCGCTAACTATTTAGTTCCTGTGTAACTCTGTCCGTTGAACTATTTTTGAGTTTTTCCTGTATAAACATCTACCCTCCACTTGAGAATAATGGCTGAATTCAAGTGCAATTCCTGTCAAAAAATCGTCTCGGATAAGGAGAAATACAAACTTCGTTGCAGTGGGGAATGCCGCCGTAATTTCTGAATGGGCTGCACAGGTCTACAAAGGTCCTTCATCAGCAGAAATACAACAACATTAGATTTTTCTGCAGTGTTTGCGATTCACCAACATTAAAATATCTTCATGATAAAGTTTCGCAGCTGCAAAACTCTCAGATATCTCCAGAAAATGTCAATGCTCTGGGTACCAGTCTAAAGAAGAATAACGACCTTCTTCCAGTGTTTTCAGAGATGTACGACATTTTAAATTCTCACGACTCCAAATGGAAGAATCTCTATGACAAAATTGATGACATTCATCGCCTCCATACTGTCTCTGAAAATGGACAAGAATCTCTTTTCCATTCAATCAGAGATGTGAAACAGGAAATTTTCAACCTGTCATCAATTCTTATGGACAACCATGGTGAGGCGGTTAAGGTACAGGTCCATGATTCTTCCAATGAAGAGTTAAAAAGTGAAGTAGAGAATCTGAGGAAAGATGTTAAACAAATAGCTCGCACCCTTTTTTTTTTTAATGGAAAACACGAGCACAAGAGGAAAGTCCTATGTTACTCTTGGAGTCCTATGTTACTCTTGGAATGCGTCGGGAAATATGTGAGGTGGAAGCCCGTTCCACAAAGAAGATGTTCTCCAGATGAATGAGTCCCGATACAGCGACGTCCTTGGGGTAGGCAGGTGGACTCGATGTTGATGAGCCGCTAGACGCGTCCTTCTTGCCGGAACAGCCCTGGGTGGAATCAGGCCTGCCAGCTCAGAGGAGCACTTACCGTGATAATAACGGTAGAATAAACATACATCAGCCACCTTTCTCCTGTGCTCCAGACTATCCAGACTCTTTGTCAGTTCTGGTTTGTCGATAAGACGAATAGCTCTCTTCTGTATAGAATCCAGCAGGTTTAAACTATGCTTGGGTGCAGACCTCCAGACATGCGAGCAATACTCGAGGGAAGGGCGTATTTGAGCCTTATAAAGAGTCAGCAGCTGTTCTGGTGTATACAGTTTTTTCGTTTTGAAAAGCACTCCGAGTTTTTTGGAAGCCGCCCTGGCGACCTCGGCAACGTGGTCATGCCAGGACACACTATTGGTGACCTCGACTCCTAGAAGATGTAAAGATGATTTCATTGGCAATGTTTTCCCTGCCATAACCAGCTCCGGGCCACCAAGGTTAGTCTTCATCGTAAATACTGCAGCCTGCGTTTTTTAGCGTTAAAATTGACCAGATTGTTACCGCCCCACTCCAAGATTGCTCTAATATCGTTGTTGGTTGAAGCTACTTGTTGCTGCCTAAGATACTGAGAACTTGCGGCTGTCGTTGGTTTGGCGGACTTGAATGTGGAAATAAGTTAGCTATCGTCCGCAAAGCTGTAGATTGGATTGACAGTGGTTCTTAGCAAATCGTTGATATATATCAAGAAAAGGGTGGGGGATAAAATGCATCCTTGAGGGACTCCAGCGTTATTGTTAAATTTGTCGAAGAAGTATCCATCGACGGCTACTTGGATTGTTCGTTGTTCAAGAAAACTTTTGATCCAATTCAATAATGAGTTTTGTATGCCGATTGAGGAAAGCTTGGTTAGTAGTCCCTCATGCTACACTCTGTCAAATGCCTTGGAAATGTTAAGAGCGACTGAGCGGGACTCGCCGTGCTTCTCCATGGCCTCCGTTCACAAGTGTGTGACGTAAGCCAGAAGATCGCCGGTGGATCTAAGCTTTCGGAAGCCGTATTGATGATCGCTGATTAGTTCAGATGCTTCCAGATATCTTAACAGTTGTTGGTTGACTGCTTTCTCCATAATCTTCGATATTACTGGAACTTGTGCAATTGGGCGGTAATTGGAGGGCATCGTCTTCTCACCATTTTTGGGTACAGCTTGCACTCGAGCAGTTTTCCAGCTTGTTGGAAATTGGCCTTGTTTATACGATGCCGTGAACAGTCTACATAAGGGAGGAGTCAATTCGTCTGCACAACGTTTTAGTATTAGGGTTGGAATTCCATCGGATCCAGAAGCTTTGTTGGTGTCTACGCTTTTAAGAATTTTATTTATAATTCGTTGGGGAAACGAGATTTCTCCCATCGATGAATTCACCCTTGGCAAATATGGCGGTGTTTTGCCTTGCGAGTGCAGAGTAGAATTGGACGCGAAGAGTTTACCCAGTAAGTTGGCTTTTTCCCTTGCTGTTCTCAGAATCTTAGGCAGCAACAAGTAGCTTCAACCAACAACGATATTAGAGCAATTTTGGAGTAAGGCGGTAACAATCTGGTCAATTTTAACACTAAAAAAACGCAGGCTGCAGTATTTACGATGAAGACTAACCTTGGTGGCCCGGAGCTGGTTATGGCAGGGAAAACATTGCCAATGAAATCATCTTTACATCTTCTAGGAGTCGAGGTCACCAACAGTGTCCTGGCATGACCACGTTGCCGAAATCGCCAGGGCGGCTTCCAAAAAACTCGGAGTGCTTTTCAAAATGAAAAAACTGTATACACCAGAACAGCTGCTGACTCTTTATAAGGCTCAAATACGCCCTTCCCTCGAGTATTGCTCGCATGTCTGGAGGTCTGCACCCAAGCATAGTTTAAACCTGCTGGATTCTATACAGAAGAGAGCTATTCGTCTTATCGACAAACCAGAACTGACAAAGAGTCTGGATAGTCTGGAGCACAGGAGAAAGGTGGCTGATCTCTGTTTATTCTACCGTTATTATCACGGTAAGTGCTCCTCTGAGCTGGCAGGCCTGATTCCACCCAGGAAGGACGCGTCTAGCAGTTGCGGCTCATCAACATCGAGTCCACCTGCCTACTCCAAGGACGTCGCTGTATCGGGACTCATTCATCTGGAGAACATCTTCTTTGTGGAACGGGCTTCCACCTCACATATTTCCCGACGCATACAACCTACAACGATTCAGGATAAATGCCCACAAATATCTTCGCGCAAGCACCACTCCAACAGTGACATAGGACTTTCCTCTTGTGCTTGTGTTTACCATAAAAAAAAAATTATTTAGAAAATAAGTTATTTAATCCTATAAAAGCTAAAAACAAGAAAATAAAAGTTGAAAAAATAAATAAATCAAAGGTAATTGATAGCAAAACCCTTTATTATACTGCCGAATTGCTTCCATAAAACTATTTCAGAATCTGAACTATTCTATTATGTAAAAAATAAAAAGAAAAAAATATCCCTCCAACAACCAGAGAGGTGAACAATGCGTACTCTTCGATTCTCCAACCTGTATACCAACGACGCTTCAATATTTGTCCAAAAGCCTGCACTTATGTAAATTTTAATTTTCGGCGAATGCAGTGTTTGCATAATATTGTCCTAGTAAATCCACTTATTTTATGTAATAACAAGCTTTAATGTTAAAAAAATACTTTATTTATAAAACTTTCAAAAAAAAACATCGTTTTTAATATTTGTGAATATGTCTACGGATTATTTTAAAAGCATAGAGATTAATCAAAAAAAGTTTCCAGTAAAAATATATTTGCCAAATATCATCTATATTTATCTATAATTATTTTATGATAAGGGCTTTTTCGAGTCTTTATAAGATATGCCGACTGCTATTGAAGAGTTTTTAAGGTTACAGTATGCATTACCAGTACGGCAGTTTCTGGATAAAACGTTTCCTGGTAGATGGATTGGGAGAAGGGGTGCTATCGAATGACCCGCGAAATCACCCGATTTATCACCTCTTGATTTCTTTTTGAAATCGAAAATTTATGCCCTCCAACCTGAATCGTTAGATGATTTACGGAACCGCATCATTCCTGAATGCCAAAAAATAACTCCCGATATTCTTTATAATGTGCGGGAACACTTTGAATAGTTACTGTACTATTGTATGAAGGTAAACGGCGGACATTTTTAACATTTAATAAGATAATGTATAAGTACTAATCAATAAAATGAAATTAGGTTTCTCTGGAACCCACAGCTCATTTTAAAAAAATAAAGCGCAATTGTGAAGAAAATTGACTACCCTTTCAAAAGATGTATCTCAATACACCTCCCATTTAAAAAATATGGGTGAATGTCGCCTCTGCTAAGGGGTTGAAGGTGTAGGGTTAAAAGTTTAAACAAAAAATGACTCATAAAAAATAACTAGAATAAAGAGACCTTTATTTAAGATTTTTAAGGTGGTTGGAACACCTGCCAAGAGGTTGACGTTAAGGGCTTGAAAAGTTGCCATCCTATTATGCGAGAGTGTGACCCTGCAGAACAGCGGTGTCAGTCTAAGAGACACATTTATTTTCCTCTTGGAGTTCGTCCAATATGCCCGAATACACCCCAGACTTAAGGCTTATTGTAATTACCTCACTATCCCGTACCAGCCGGTGCAGGCCTTTTACTGCTGAGGTACCTAAATGGTTCTGGGTCTCGCATTTGCAAATGACATGTCGGACTGTTTCTGGTTCCTTTTCGCACAATCGGCAGTTCAGGTCTCCATTATACACTCCAATTCTGTTCGTTAACGGCCATGTGATCCGTTCTGATATGACCTATAAGTGTTCTGAGTTTGTTCCTCCTAAATGTAATGAGGTCATTTCGCCTATTTTAAAGTTCATAGACATATTTTCTCTCTTCAGCTCTCTCAATTCTGTCCAGTGAACTTGTTGTTTTTTTTTCACCCAGTGCAGGTTCTGGTCCGATGTAAGGTAAGTTCCTGGAGTACCTGTATATCCTGGAACCCATATAAGCCTTACTGAGTTGTGGTCTCCTAAGGTTTTCAGTTCTATGAGGCATTCCTAAACCAGTTTTGATGTAATTCTAGCATTCGATAAGGCTCTTAAAGTGGCTTGGCTATCTGTTATTATGAGGATCTGCTTGCTAGTGCATGCGCTCCTAATATTTTCCCTAGCACATTCTAGTATCGCAGAAAAACTGTGGCATGTCTTCCAAGTGGTTGGGACGTTTCATGCTTAAGTTTTTCTTCAAAAATTCCAGCTCCCGCTTGACGCTTTTGGATCCATCTGTGTACTAAATAAGATCTCCGTCTGGTCTGCGGTTATTGTCATTCCATTCTTTTCTTGGTGGATATTCTACTTTGAATGGTGTGCGGAAGCAATACTTTGCAATCATGTGATCCAAGTTCATTTCTGATTTTCTTTGGTGTTTTGTAAAGTTTAATTAACTATTATTTCCCATTTGTTCCAGCGCCAGCTTAGCTTCTCCTTGAATCACCAGGTGCAATGGTGGGAGGTTAAGAAGGGCTTCCATGGGTGCGGTTGGTGTAGTTTTCATGGCTCCTGTTATGCCTAGATATGCGAGCCTTTAAAATTTGTTTAACTTTGCCTTGTGCCTACTTGCAAAGTTTTTTGCCACCTAACTAAAGCCTTGTTCCTACTTGCAAGGTTTTTTTGCCACCACGCTAGTACAGCTTAAGTTATAGTGGGCACTACTACTGTCGGCGACACTGACTTATTTATTGTATTGTTATGAAGCTAATTATTTAGTTTTATTTCCCTTTAACGAACGTCGGGGCCTTAAAACGGGTAGTTTTATACGTGCACCACAACATACGGCGACCGTAACAGGAGTTGGTATAAGTTTTAGTGTTTTGCGACAAGGTCTTTTCGGGGCGAAGTGCGGTCTCAAATTCGTGTTTTCTTTTGAGGTGTTTTCGGACATTGTTTTAGAGTAAACTTTTGCCGCGTTTTATTGTTTTGCCGTGGTTTTCTATTAAAACGACAGGCGGTTTTTGACCGGGTTTACATCATGTCCGAAATCAAAAACAAAAAGAAAAACCGTAAAGTGATTCGCGGATTAATTACAAAGGTATTAAATGGGTTGGAGACGCTTTTAAAGAGTGAATCGCGTGATAACGAGTCTCTCCAAGTGTCATTCGAGTTAGTGAGCAACAGATATGACAGTTTACAAGCGCTCGATTGTGAAATATGCCAATTAATGTTAGAGAGTGCCTCTGAGGAGGACCTTGAGCGTGAACTGAAAACTTGTGATACCTACTCGAAGAGGTTTATCTTGTTAAGAGTGAAGTATAACAAGGTCATGGAGGATTATGGTTCTGTTAGAGGCGAGAGCCACGTGAGCCACCCAGGAACGAGTAGTGCTGCTAGAGCCGCAAATAGTGGAGAAAATTCAGGTAATATGCGTAAATTTAAATTGAATTTAATCCATATGACGGGGACATAAAGGGCTGGTTAGGTTTTTGGGCTCAAAATCTGAAATCTCCGAAAAAATACACGAAGACAGTGCGATTGAAGTTGTGACGAAATCGAATATTTACGTCAAGCCACTGTATTTGGAAGTCGGGCGCGACAATTGGTGGAGAGTTATCCCGCTATGTCTGAGAACTACGCCAAGATCATTTAGAGTATGCTAAGTAGATTTGGCCGAGAAGATCTACAAATCGAAGTCTACATTAGGGAATTATTAAAGCTCATCTTATGTAATGCTACATCGCAAGGGGTCGACGTTAGTTTGTTATACGACAGGCTCGAAACCCAGCTGCGTGCTCTAGAAACTTTGGGCATTACTTCGGATAGGTGTGCTGCTATTTTATTCCCACTGATTGAGCCTTGTCTGCCCAATGAGTTGTTGAGGGTGTGGCAACGTTCTACGTTTATCAGCTCTACTTCAAGTCTCGAAGAGAAATTGAAAAATATTATGAGTTTTCTTAAACAGGAGGTAGAACACGAACAACGCATTAGCCTGGCAGCTGAGGGTTTTGGTATCGAGGGCATGAAACTAAAGGATTCTTCGCAGGATACTGGTGTCAAATTTATAGCAAAAAGTAGGTCGTTGGTAAAAAAGGCGTTTCCTGGCGCTACAGCGGCTACAGCTGCTGGCCTTATGAGTTGTGAAGCTGCACGTTGTGTTTTTTGTGATGGTCCACATGAAAGTGACAGCTGTTTCAAGGCGCAGAAATTGTCTGTATCTCAAAAGAGGAATATTTTAGCAAAAAAGAGGGCCTGTTACCGATGCTTGAAAATAGGCCATCATACAACCCGATGTAGAGGACGCACGCGGTGTGTTGTTTGCAGTCGTTCGCACGTGACGTTAATGTGTCCAGATTTAGCAGTGAATAAAGTCGATTCAAAGCCACAAGAGAGTAGCCATCCAAAGAATACCCAGTCTCCGACTAGAGAACAAACTTTAACTAATCAGACGTCAACCCACGTGTTTTTGCAAACTTTGCGCGTAACCTTGAAGGGTTTGAATGGAAAAAAAATGTTAGAGCACTGATTGATACGGGATCGCAGCGAACCTACATTTTGAGTCAAACTGCAATGGAGTTAGGTTTGCATGTGAAACGCCGGGAAAAAATCATGCATTGTTTGTTCGGAGGCCTTGAAACCGTAAAGGATCATTATTGTTATGATATCACTATCACAAACACAAATTTGAAGCTGTGGACCAGCCAAAAATATGCGCCGATGTGTCTCCAGTTTTTCGAGGCCCGTGGACCAGTGAGCTACGAACCTTAAATACTGAGATTTCCGATGATGGTGATGAGGGTCCTATTGAATTCTTTGATCGGCTGGAGGCCGGCAACAGTTGGCGTGCGGGTTATTTGCAATAGAAACTACTGTCGGTTGGACGTTAATGGGGAAGAATCCAATTCAAAAAACAAATCACCGTGATAGTGCCTTAACAATGTTAAATGTTTTGACTATGGACGCCAAGATTGGTGACTTATGGGATCTTGAGGCAATAGGAATTAAACCGCCAACCGACAAACATAGCCAAGAGGAAATGGCGGTGGCAGCGAAGGAGTTTTTCTTGGAAAATGTTACTGTTGATGACAACCATCGCTATGTACTACGACTCCCCTGGCGTGAGGATCACCCGCCGTTACCCACAAACTATATTGTGGCTCAAAAAAGACTGTGTTCTACCGTAAGGAAACTAAAAAATGAGGGTAATTTTGAACAATATGGTCAAATATTTAACGACTGGCAGACTGAAGGGTTTATTGAGAAGGCAGCGGTTTCGGGTGATGTGCAGCGAGAACGTGGTCATTTGCTGCCTCATAGGCCTGTGATAAAACTTGAACCACAAACATCAGACCTGTGTTTGACGCCTCCGCTCGGGAAAAAAATGGTCCATCTCTGAACGACTGCCTGGAAAAGGGGCCTAATTTAATAGAGCTTATTCTTTCGATTTTGTTAAGATTCGGAGAAAATAAGGTTGGTGTAATCTCCGACATCAGGAAGGCGTTTTTGCAGATAGGTGTAGATAAAAGGGATCAGGAATATCTAAAATTTTTGTGGCTGGATCCCCAAGATCAAGAGGTCATTTTCAAGCACAAACGTGTCGTTTTTGGTCTAAATAGTTGCTCTTTTCTTCTTGCTGCTACTCTAGAATATCATTTGTCCCAGTGTGTTCGAGAATATTGTGAATTAGAGTCTGCTTATTCTAGAGATACTTTAAAGCGGCTTAGTCAAAGTTTTTATGTAGACAACTGCGTAACAAGTTTACCAGATGAGAAGTCTGCTACTGAGCTTATACAAGAGTCCATAGTCGTCATGGCGAAGGGTCAGTTTGATCTTAGAGGGTGGGAGCGTTCACAGCCTGGTGAAACCCTTGAAGAAAATGAGAAGCCTTGTACAGTTCTTGGCATAAATTGGACGCCAAAGGAAGATTTTATTGCAATCAATGCACATTTTTTACAGGACTGCATGGGCATCGAATATGAACAGGTCACTAAACGCATGATTCTTTCAGTGGCTCAACAGGTGTTTGACCCAATTGGTTGGAAAGAAATGGAAAGAAAACCTTACTTGGGAATAGCCAGTCGATGAGGTTGCAGCAAAATCTTTTAAATCCTGGGTTAAAGCCTTACCTTATGTGATAAACATCAAGATACCACGCTGGATCCTGATTGGGGATGATGCTGCTGATGAAGTGACTGTTCATACGTTCTGCGATGCATGTCAGGATGCCTACGCGTGTGCAGTTTTCGTTCGTGTTAAATTGCATCGAAATGTGTCCGTTTTCTTGCTCGCTGCCAGAGTGGCCCCTTTGAAAAAATCCGGATCAAAGATGACTATTCCTCGTCTACGATTGGAGCTAGGCTTTATACGAATGTAGCTGCCAACTTAAATCAGAAGCACAGGTGTTTTTTCTGGAGTGACTCTTCCACCGTTATATCCTGTATACAAAGAAAGGAGTCGAGAGTGTTCGTATGGAATTGAGTAGCAGAGATCCGAGGCCTAACTTCTGTAAAAGATTGGCGCCATTTACCAGGGATTCAAAATCCTGCTGACTTGCCATCTAGAGGGAGTTCTCCCAAGCAACTTTTGGACTCCAAATGGTGGGAGGGACCATTATGGTTATATGAATCAGAAGAGGACTGGCCGGCGGGATATGTTATATGTGACGGAAAGGAGGTGTACGCGGAGCGTAAGAAAAAATTGGTAACTACGCTGATCAATATAGGTGGTACTAGTTTTTGGAACATTGACTATTTTTCTAAGTCCGCGAAGACAATAAGAGTGATGGCCTACCTTTTTCGTTTCATTCACAACACTAGACACCCCACTGATAAACGTGTAGGTGAATTGTCTTTGGAAGAGCTTGAGGTAGTCGACAAATTTATTTTTAAGGTGGTACAAAAGGAGATATTTACTGGAGTTAACGCCCCAAGAATAGCTAGTCTAAGCCCGTTTTATGATGAAGAAGGCCTAATTCGCTTAAAATCCCGTGTATCTAACAGAAAAGACACACAAGACTATAGGTTTCCCATAATACTTCCAGCAAAACATTAATTCGTACATTTTTTGATTATGGACACACACCCCAAGTCTTGATACAGATACTAGGGGGAAGAAGGACAGTGAGGTCAGTTATCTCCAAATGTACGATTCGACTCCAAGCCTGTAGACGTGAAATCCCCTTTCCTTCCAATTGACCGAGTAAGAGACGCTATTACTTCTTCATTTAGAACTTTGTACTTCCTTGTCAACGTCGTGTTTTCTCCAGGCCTTTCGTCGTTTTGTTGCGCGACGTGAAAAACCAAAAACCGTTTACTCCGACAACGGTACAAATTTCGGTGGAGCGGAGAATGCTTTTGCCTCGCTGGATTGGGATATTATAGTGCGGGATTCTTCTATTCAAAGAATTCGGTGGCGTTTTAACCCCCCCCCCCCCCCCCCACAGCTTCATAGCGGGGAGGGTTTTGGGAGAGACTCATTGGTGTATTAAAAAAATTGCTTAGGAAGACTTTGGGACGCGCGTCATTGGACTATGAGAAATTGACAAGTGTGTTATGAAAGACCTTGTCGCCTCGTGTCCGGCAATGTTTTTACGGGATCAACTCGAAACCGATTTACCTGATTGTGATGCGGTAGACAACGTGTCGCTGTCTAAAAGATTGCGTAAAATCCAATCTTTTCGTGAAAGTCTACGTAGTCGTTCCCGAGCCGAGTATCTTGGACAGTTAAAACTTCTTCATGATAAACAGGAAGAACGTAGTGTAAATGTTGGAGATTTGGTCATTGTTGGTAATGACAGTACTAAAAGATTGGACTGGCCAGTTGCTCGAGTTGTAGAGCTGCTACTTGGTAGAGACGGCAAGGTCTGTTTGGTTCGAGTCGAGACTAATCGAGGGCAACTGTTGAGGCCTGTCCAACGGCTATATCCTTTGGAGTGCTGCCGGATGTCAGAGCTGCCAGAAATCCAGTGTAATGAAGGCGATTCTGAGGGTTAGCCCGAGGGTAACTTACCAGTTCCTGTACCTACCTGTTCCAGTATCTCACCGTTGTATTAAATTTTCCTTGGACTCGTATTCTAAATTTTTAAAGCTTTTTTCCCTTGGTTTTAATAACAGCCCGTTCATCACCATGCACCACAGGATAGGCGACAGAATACCTCTCTGTGGACATCCCCGAATTACAAAGGCTTTCAGAGTTTCATCCAGCAGTTCGTCATTCATCTTACTGTCCTGCTTCTAAGCATGCAGTCTAACCACCTGTATGTTCTCGCGTCTATGCCAAGTTCTCCTGCGGTCCTTGTAATAGACTTGAACGGTAAATTGTCAAAAGCTTTTGCAACAACCAGGAAGGCAGCTTGTAACACCCCTTTGGTTTCCAAAGTCTCCTCTACCATAATTACGAGCCTATGCACCGCCGTTTCTGTAAATTTGCCTGTGGTGTAGGCACATTGGTCTTGCAGCAGCGAGTTTTCAACCAATGCAAACATTGCTAATGTGTCTGTCGATCAGTTTTTCTAGTGTCTTCAGAAGAAAAGATCAGTTTTTCCGGGCTTGGACATAAAAGCAACCCGTACCAACCTCCATCTGTAAGGGATATATCCATAAGTTAGAGTAGCTCTTATATAGTCATATATATTATAGTCAGTTTATATATTAATACTTCTGGCCCTTCTTGCATCAATCCTGGAATGATTCCATCTGGGCCAGCAGATTTATGTCAGCCTACCAACCCTCTCGACGTGCTTTATATTGACGTCTCACTGCAGTCAGGCGCAGTCACAGCAGTCAGGACAGTACTCTTGTCTGTACTGTTCTGACTGCCCGTTATGTTGTCCTTTATAATACACCCAGGAAAAAGTTCGGTCAGTGTTTCTTTTCTTGTGGTTGTATCCTCAGCATCGCGATTGCATAGGGAGCTAATCATGCAGCCTTGCTCCTTGGCAAGAACTTTTTGGAGTCGGGCAACACCCGTAATTTAAAAACAAATGTATTTATGGTCCGAACAACGTGGATACATGCCAGTTTTTAATAGTCTCTCTACGGCCTCTGTTGGTGGAGATCTTGGTTCATCATAAGGAAGGTATGCTGATCCGATTTCAAAGTCCTTCGGCCTCTCCTTCTTATTTATTATTCTCACTGCTAGTCCCTAGAACAAAACAGAGTCATGTGGAGTACTTGGAGGTTTTTCTTAGTAAGAATAGGGGTTCTTGGTCTCTCACTGGACCTATCATAGATAAGTGTTCTGTGAACCCTCCCAAGGCCTCTTATTACCTGCTTATTGGTTCAGGGCTCTTGAATTAGGTTTTCCTGGGTTTAGTTGTTTAAGGGTCACCCTCCCCAGTTGATAGCAGACCCTGAAGCCTGCTTTCTGCAGAGCCTTGAATGAAGACCCATGCAGTGAGTAGGAAAGGGTTTACGCTTTCTTGTCTGTCCACTCTTCCGTCTTCAAGGCCGGGCTCTGTGCCTTGAGACGGATCCTGCCCCTTTCTTCTTCGGCATGGTCGGGGTACCGATGACCTTTGGTCTTTTGGTCCTTGGCTTGAATAGCTTGAAGCTCAATCCCTTCCAAAAAGTTCTTCAGCCTGCCGATGGTCGTCGACAGCCGCTCCTTAGTATGCGCAGGTTATCCATAGGACCCCTGCGGAAAACGACGCCTTCAGGATCTGGACTGGATTCTGGCTGGTTGACGCCAGAGAGTAAATTTCCTCTTCAGGTTTTTTCTGAACCAGCCTATCTTGTTCCTATCTGTCAACCTATCTGTCAACGATTAAAAAGAGTTTATACAAAAAAACCCATTTTAAAAAATGTTTGATATGATTATTACTTACATAATATTCTTTGAATTGTCATCAGTACTTTTTGTGAATGGAGATGCCGTGATGCATGGTAAAATGACGCGAAACATAAAAAATTATCAGCTGGCGGTGCCCCATCGAGCCACACCAGAGGGAGAATTTGATACCTTCCATGTGAACTATCATCATCAGTATGACACCAATGAGTTCAACAATAGATTCAAGCGGCAATTAGATGATCCGCATAGTCTACATTACGGCGTCTTAATCGATGATGAACTGCACCATTTGGAAGTATGGCCAAACAGGCACTTGCTCCATCCCAGGGCTGCCATAGAACGTTACAACGGTTCAAAATTTAGAGGAACCAATAAAATTCGTAGCCCCCACGACTTAAAAATGTGTTATTACCAAGGAAGAATACGTGGCATTAAAGATTCAGCAGTTCATTTATCGACTTGTCATGGTTTATTGGGTCAAATTAGTTTTAATAATAAAACGTACTTTATCGAACCTGTTATGGGACATACACCGAACTCAGATGGCCATCATTTGCATGTTATTCATGATGGCGCCGACGAGAAATTAAATAAAAAGTTTTGCGGCTCTAAATCTCATGTAAAGAGGCACGGGTATGATGAAATCAAAGCCAGTCTCAAGGAGTTGTACCAAAAAAAAGGTTTTTCTGTTCTTAAACGTTCCGCCAAAGGGAAAGAGGAAGATGCCGCAAGTAAGATTAAGGATGCTTCTATAAGACAATGGCAGGAAATTATGTTGGTACTCGATCAGTTTGCCATGGACAAGTACCAAGCAAATCTGGACGTAGAAGTTTTCGGCCTTCAGCTGATAAACGGGATCAACCAAATTATGCATGATGCAAGCATGCCAGCAACAATTGATCTAGTTCTAGTGCGAATGATATTCCTGGACAAAAACGAGGACACTTTCAAAATCGCAAATTCGAATGACGTGGATAGAGAGTTGGTCAATATTTGCGGTTACACCAATAGCATCAACCCGCCGGAAGAAGATCATCCCAACCATCATGATTCAGCCATTTTTGTAACAGGACTGGACATATGTCGTGGCCCAGCGGAATGTGGGGTGACGGGACTTGCTATATTAGGTGCCGCATGTACGATTCCCATGAATTGTCAAGTTATTGAGAGTGAGGGTATGCACACAGCATTTGTAGCTGCCCACGAGCAGGGTCATTTAATGTCAATGGATCATGACGTATATAATCCACCAACCTACCCGTGTACAATCACCGATACATATGATAACTCTATATATGTGATGGTTCCAATGCTAACTCCACTTATTAAAAGATATTCTCCATGTTCCATTGCAAGTTTCCTAACATTCACCAAGGAACACTATTTTGACTGCTTTTACGACGAGCCTTCTAACACGGATTACAGTGAAGCGGAAGCGTCTAACATGATGCCTGGCCAGCTGTACAGCGTAGAGCAACAATGCTTCCTTTTAATTGGCAATGTTAACAAAACGACAAGAGAGGGAGAGCCGTGCCCTATAAAAGGGATCATAGAGTGTAGTAGACTATTATGTAGAACAGCAAAATCGTGCATTATGGCACGTAATGAAAGACCATATGACGGTACTCCTTGTGGAAAGCAGCCCGCGGACAACTATTGCCTGGACGGGGTGTGCGTACCAAAAGGTACAAAACCGAACAGCACCGATGGCGGTTGGTCAGAGTGGGGCCTATGGGGCGAATGTTCGGCCACTTGCGGCAAAGGAATTCAAGCACGCGAACGCGATTGTAACAACCCCAGACCGAAGAATAGAGGCAGATACTGTTTAGGGCTACGTAAACAGTATCAAGTTTGTTACGTAATGGACTGTCCGCCAGACGAACAGTCTCGAAGGGTACAATCATGTAAGAAAGTCTTTAAGCAAAGAGGGGCTATCCCGATCCGAAGAGAGATTAAAAAGGACTACAACATACAAAGGGGAATAGTCGATAAGGAACATCCTTGCTCCAATGTTTGTGCTTATAGAATAGGCAATAGGGGACCTTTTATAACGTACTTTTTTGGCTTGTATGTACCCAATGGGATTAAATGTAAACTTGAGGATCCCAATTATATTTGTCTTGATGGGCAGTGCAGTTTTGCCGCTTGCAAAGGCCCTATCGGTCCAGATAATACGGCAGTCGAAGATTTTTGTGGGGTATGTGATGGAGATGGTACCCTATGCAAGATAGTTGAAGGTGATTATAATGGCATTTCTGAATCCCAATGGCATAAATTGGCAGATATTCCTGCCGGAGCAAGAAGCCTGAAATTTTGGAATGATGACCCATTAAATGGGGTTATTTCTATCGGGGATCCGAACGACAATCAGGAAACTGCAATAAATTCACCGACTGAGTTTGATCAAAGCCTAAGCGCGGGGGCGTATCCTTTTTTTGATAGATATATGTTTTACTACGAGCAAGAGTTAATTGAAAACGGGAATAAGGGAGCGTTAATTACTATCAAAGTGGACCATGTACGAGTAGACACCGCGCTTTACATATCACACATATTCCCTTTGAAAAACCTGAACAGGAAAGATAATGTTAAGGTTTTTTGGCATTATTATGAACGCGATCAGACTGCACAGAGAGAACCGAAATTCAAATGGGATTTCGATCACTACGGCGAGTGCAGCCACAAATGCGGAGGCGGAATTGCCGAACCGATAATTAAATGTTTCGAAGACGTAGCAGGAAAAGTGAGCAATAGATTTTGTGAGGAAAAGAAACTTGAGAAACCTACAGTTGAAGCTAAAGTATGTAATTCGGATCCCTGTCATCCAGAGTGGAGAGTAGGTGCTTGGGGACCGTGTAGAGCATGTAGAAAAAGAGGTGGAGTGAGGACTAGGGAGGTGCAGTGCGTAAAGGAAACAGGAAGAAAGGCGGGCGATCCGATACTTCTGAACGATTCTGATTGCGAAGGTATGAAACCAGGCATAGCGCAGTTGTGCTTTACACGGAAAGTTTGCGGCAACAGGAAAAGAAGGAGACCTGCGATGCCAGGAAAGTTTCAGGACACCGTGTGGCGTCAAATGAAGAAAATTCATATTTTGCAAAAACGATTGGTAACTCCTTTTAAGCAAACAAAGACGGTGCCGACACTTTTTGCCGAAACAACCACCAAAAGTACCACGTTATTTACATGGACCCCGCCACCGTTAAAAGACAAATTTATTGTGGAAACGGAACCCGAGAAGGTATATCAAGTTAACGAGCTAATGGTAATAGATTCAAATAAGTCTGACGAGGATGCTCTTGGAGGCGTCCTTCCTGTAACCATGGAAATATTAAACGGAACTACTCGTATATACGTTGTAAACGCAAAAGAGGAACGCGATAAAAAACTAAAGAAGTTTGCAGAAAGAAAGACCAAAACCACTAAAAAGTCTAACTGAGTTCATTTTTTTATTATGTGCTTATTTAAGTATTTTATGTTATTATTAAGTTGTGAAAATCCATAAATAAAAGCTAATTTACTTTTTTTTAATTTTGTGGGTATAGGAGTGTCTATTGTAGATTGTCTGCTTGAGACAACTTTAATTGCAGTATAAAGTGATGCATGTTATTAATATAAATCAAAAAAATAAATATATTGATCCCTGAGGAACTCACTAGGCCTACTTTGGCT
Organism: Anthonomus grandis grandis; assembly: GCF_022605725.1. Lineage (NCBI taxonomy): Eukaryota > Metazoa > Arthropoda > Insecta > Coleoptera > Curculionidae > Anthonomus > Anthonomus grandis. Next base: position 13,038,651 of record NC_065564.1, read on the forward strand.
CCACAGAGGCCATATTATTAAAGGACATTTTTATGGTGTAATGGTGTTCACTGGCGCTTACTCATTTTTTTAATCCCCTTTCGATCTTCTGGGTTATTTATAAGGTTTGTAGTTGGTTGTCCAACCATTATCTCGGGCACCACCCTCAAGCTTAATGTGGATGAGGGACCACGGCATATCGGGTAGCCTTTAGACAGTGGAGAAAGTAATCCAGGTCTTCTGTGTGAGTAAAACTATAGGCAACATTGTAACAAAATCACCTTTATTCATTCCAAAACCTAACATGTCATCTCTTTGCTAACACTTCTCAATAAGCCTTACATACGGCCAAATTCAATACGGTACGGTGCGGGAAGAGGAGGGGTGCAATGAAGAGAATCCATGTCGGTAAGCAAAATGTAAAAGCGGTACGGTACAAGGGACTAGTAGCCGTCAAACTGTCAATGGACACGGGAAAGGATCTGGTTGTCTGCTCTGCCTACTTTCCCATCGAAATTGAATCACACCCCCCCCCCCCTCCGGCCGTCACTGCGGTGGTCAAATACTGTGAAGACTTGGGTCTCCCGCTTCTCATGGGCTGCAATTCGAATTCACATCACGGGGATGCGGAGATGCGAACCCAAGGGGCCGCTCCCTGGTTGATTTCATGTGCTCAAATGGCCTAGAACTACTAAACCGAGGCAGTGTCCCTTCTACTGCTTTCTACTGCAATAGGGGCCAATCAATTATTGACCTTACTATCTGTTCACCTAGTACTGTGAACCTTTACAGCTCATGGAGAGTGTCTCTCGAGGTGACAATGCCGGACCACAGGCACATTCTTTTTGAATTAAAGAAGCAGGCTCGGTGCGATACCCTAGCCTACAGAAACTCAAGGTGCACTGACTGGGACCACTTTCGAGAGGACTAGTCGGTGGTCTTGCGGACCTGCCGGCAAGCTACACACTTCCGGCCGACACAGAGATCGGGAGATCGGGACTGTTAACCTGACTCGTGCAATAATCGCAGCATTCGAGGGCAGCTGTCCCCTCAGACGGAGACCCGCCAATGCCAAGAATGCCTGGTGGAACAGGAACACGGAAAAGCACCGTGACACTACGCGTCGGCTCCTTTGCAGGGCTGAGCGCACTAAGCTTGCCACTGACTGGGATGCGTTCCACGCAGCTCAAAGGCAATACAAAAAGGCACTCAGGGACTCCAAAAGACAGTGCTGGAGGCGGTTCTGCGATGATCTTGAAAACACACCATCCGCAGCACGACTGTGCAAAGTACTATCCAAGGAACCTGGAACTAAATTGGGGTCGCTGTCACTTCCAGATGGCGGCTTTACTACCAATGAGCGGAAGTCACTGGAGGTCATGCTGCGCACCCACTTCCCAGACTCCAACTCATCTCGCGATCCTCCTAGCTGTTCTCGGGCTCCGATTCGCTTAGAGTTCGAGACTGCTAGAAGAATAATTACCTGCGAGAGGGTGAAATCGGCAATCAAGACATTCCCCCCCTTTAAATCTCCGGGCACGGATGGATCATGTCCATGCCTTTTTCAAAACGGGTTAGAAGTACTAACTCCACACATAGTCAGACTATTCAGGTCGTCCCTTGCTCAGGGCTACGTCCCAAAGTTATGACGTCAAGTGAAAGTCGTCTTCATTCCGAAACCCGGAAAAAGAGATTTTACAGATCCCAAATCGTACCGACCTATCAGCCTTACCAGCTTTATGCTGAAGGCGATGGAGAGGCTGATTGATCGATATCTTAAGGAAAGCATCCTGGTCAACAAACCACTGCATGTGCACCAATACGCCTATCGGGCGGGCAAATCCACGGACCTGGCCCTACACCACCTCGTTAGGAAGGTGGAGGGTGCTCTGGGTAGTGGCAAGACCTGTCTGGGTGCGTTTCTAGACATTGAAGGGGCGTTCGACAACATCCCTTTTGCATTAATCTGCCAAGCGCTTGAGAGCCGCAGCTCAGAACCCTGTTTGGTTAGCTGGATAAAGGCCATGCTCTCGAAACGTCAACAATGCTGGCCTATACACAGAGGCCTACGGTGATGATCTGGTAATCCTTTGCCCAGGGAGAGACGCCGTCTCAATGCGGGGCCCTATGATGAGAGCCCTGCGTATGGTGGACATATGGTGCCTCTCGGGGGGTCTCAGACAATTGTACTCTCTCGATGATCTGAGAGTTTCTAAGTTTAATCTCATACATTTCTTTTGCGTTTATCTCAATTTGCAAATCTCGTTCTCGAATTTTCTCCTCGAGTTTGCGTACTCTTTCCTCGCTTTGCCTAATTTCCGCACTCTTTGGCAGCTCCGAGGTCGGGGTTTGGAGTGGTTTTAAGTGATTTTGCTAGTCCCTAATCAGTACGGGATTTGGTATGGGGTTTAAGGAGCTTAGAGGAGTCGTCCGAAGTCTTACCCCGCTCTCTCTCTTGTCTGGTTGTCGTTCTCTTGTAGTCTTCGCTTTTGGTGGATCTATCCGTTCAGTATCCATCGGACACGTCCATTCTTTGCTTGTCCTCTATTTTTTTTCGGCGATGGTTGCTGCTCAACGGACTGCCGCTCGCGTTATATAGAGCACGGGCATGCGCGGTACTTAGTAAACGCGGTAACCGTAGTGGTGGTACGGACACGAACAGTGCTGAGGTATTAACGCGGTGATGAATTAATAATAATATCGCGGTCGCGCGTTTATTAACAAAATAGAAACTTTCCTAACTTTACTGGGCAAAGCTTAGTTGTCAACATGAATCTTGAAAATTATTAATTTAAGTTGGAAAAAGAACCGACTAATCTTTGAAATATGGACAGTTTGGTCCAGGAAGTCTAATGAAAATTGATCAAAATTACGCAGAGTGGCCTTGAAGTTTGTCCCATTTTTCCAAGGAAACTGGTGAAACTAGAAACTTGAAAACTGGACAGTAGGGTGCGCTCTAGTATCCATTCCAAGAGGCATCAAAGATTTTTAAACGTTTTTTGACTAGTTTTTGAAATATGGACAGTTTTTTCCAAGAGGATTTAGTGAAAATTAATAAAAATTGTGTCGGGTGACCCTGAAGTTTGTTCCAATTTTCCAAGAAAACTGGTGAAACTAGAAACTTGAAAACTGGACAGTAGGGTGCGCTCTAGTATCCATTCCAAGAGGCATCAAAGATTTTTAAATGTTTTTTGACTAGTTTTTGAAATATAGACAGTTTTGTCCGGGAAGTCTTGTCAAAATTGTGCAGAGTGACCTTGAAATTTGTTCCATTTTTCCAAGGAAACCACCGGAAATCTGTCAAAAATCCATGGATTTAAAAAATTCTTTTTTAGGCCTAAAGTGCCCGATGTACCTGTCAAAAAACGCTTAAGCCGCGATCGCGTCAAACCGACTCAACCCAAGTTATATCCCTGACAAACGTGTTTACTCCACTTTGAACTCCCTTAGTATAGCATTTAAATGATGCTTTCCTTATTTAAAAAATTGTGTTGGATGACCCTGCAGTTTGTCCCAATTTTCCCAGGAAACTGGTGAAACTAGAGACTTGAAAACTGGACAGTAGGGTGCGCTCTAGTGTCCTTTCTCAAATGCATTAAGAATTTTTAAATGTTTTTTTACTAGTTTTTGAGATATGGACAGTTTTGTCTAAGGAGATCTAATGAAAACTTGTAACAATTGTGTCAAGTGACCCTGAAGTTTGACCCAATTTTCCAAGTATACTGGTGAAATTAAAGACTTGAAAACTAGGCAGTAGGGTGCGCTCTAGTGTCCTTTCTCAAATGCATCAAGAATTTTCAAATGTTTTTTGACTAGTTTTTGAGATATAGACAGTTTTCTCCAAGGGGATCTAGTGAAAGTTAATAAAAAATTGTATCGGGTGACCCTGAAGTTTGTCCCAATTTTCCAAGGAAACTGGTGAAACTAGAGACTTGAAAAAAGGGACATTAGGGTGCATTCTAGTGTCCTTTCCCAAATGCATCAAGAATTTTCAAATGTTTTTTGACTAGTTTTTGAGATATAGACAGTTTTCTCCAAGGGGATCTAGTGAAAATTAATAAAAAATTGTGTCGGGTGACCCTGAAGTTTGACCCAATTTTCCAAAGAAACTGGTGAAACTAGAGACTTGAAAACTAGGCAGTAGGGTGCGCTCTAGTGTCCTTTCCCAAATGCATCAATAGTATGCATCATAGTAAAAAATCTAGTAACTTCGTTACGTAAAAAAATGGAATTACAATTTTTTTTCCAAATCTAAACTTAAAAAGATACAGATACAAAATATCACGGAACTTATCTACCTAACCTAACTTATACACTAACTCCCTCATCGGTATCCCCTTGGAAGGCGGCGTGGATCGGGTCGGAAAAGTCCAATTGAGCAATGGTTTCTTCCTGGCATGAAGACCTCACCTCAGGTCTGGTCATCGGTCGGTTTGTTCTTAAGGTCGGTGATGCTACGATGGTTGGTGGTACCTCAGCCAGTCTTGATGCTGGCATCCTCACCAACATATTTACAAAGGGTTTGTCACCCCAAGAAACGGTAATTAACTCGGTCATTAATAATGTCCAGGACATCCACATAAGCGGTAAGGCGGCTTTTGACCAAGTCTTGAAGTTGTCGGTGGGTGTCCCTTTGATGGCGGTACCTCGGTCGGTTATAAGAACGAAGTCGACGGTTATACATAAGCGGGCTTAAGGTCTTTAATATGAATCCAGTGGAGGGTTTTACCGGTGCCATTCTTTAAATCATAAACTACCGGAGAGATTACTTTAGTTACAGTATACGGTCCGGAATATTTCGGTACTAACTTGGCAGCAAAACCTCTTACGGCGGAAGACAACGCATTTTCTTTTTTCATTACTTTGTCCCCTATGTGACAACGCGAAGCACGGCGTCGCAGATTGTAGTGGTGACTCTGACTGGTAAAAGCTCGGCTCAGATTAATTCTCACCAGTTCAAAAAGTTCTTAGTCTTTGTAAACGGTCTGTGTGATTGCCTCTATGTCAGCTGTTTCCTCTTCGGGCTGTCGGTATAAGGCATTGCGAGGATCAATCTCTCTGCCAAAATTCAAAAATGCTGGAGAAAATCCGGTAGCATCTTGTCGGGAGCTGTTTTGGGCAAGTACTAACTCTGGTAAGTGTACGTCCCATTTTCGGTGATCTTTTTCGCAATATTGAGCAATCATTGTCTTGATCGTTTTGTTGGTGCGCTCTACTGGATTGGCCTGTGGGGTATAGACAGGGGTAAAACGCTGAGTGATACCCATTTCCTGTAGGAGCTCCTTAAATGGTCGACCAGTGTATGGGGTTCCATTATCGGTTAGTACGGTATTTGGAAGATCTTTGGTAACGGTCCAACTAAATCACTCGTGACTACCTCCCACGGTTGTTCGTTTCGCGATGGCTGCAGCAGTCCTGGTGTTTTCTGCTGCGATGGCTTGTACCTTTGACATGACTGACAACTCCTGACATAACGAGCGATGTCTCGCATCATTCCCGGCCAATAATATTTCCTACGTATTCGGGAAGTAGTCTTGGCAATGCCACGGTGTCCTGTCACAGGAGAATCATGGTTCTCCTTGAGTACCGCCTCACGAGTTTCTTGCGGCAAGCAAAGCTTCTACGGATCTGTCATTTCGCTCTCGGTTAAGTCGGAAAGATCCCAAAAATGTCGATATAACTGTCCATTTTTGATGCAAAAATCGGGGTAAGCTGCGGGATTACTTTCTACTGCAGCTTTTTTGGCTCTGTACCAAGAACAGGGATTAAAGTCACCCAGACTTAACAGCGGTTCAGGTTCGGAGTTATTTATGGCACTTTCAAGTGGGTCCCTTGATAGGGCATCGGCAACCTTATTCAGTACCCCCTTATGGTATTTGGTCTCGAAAGCAAACTGTTGGAGGTATACGCTCCAGCGAGCGAGTCGGCCGGACGGGTTCTCCATGGAGTGCAGCCATTAAAGACTCTGATGATCGGTCACAACGGTAAAATGATATCCTTCTAGGTACGGTCGCAATTTTTCAACTCCCCATACTATTGCCAGGCATTCCTTCTCTGTAACAGAGCACTTCTGTTCGGCTGCAGTAAGACTGCGGCTGGCGTAGGCAATAACATGGTCACCATCGGAGCTGTGCTGGATCAGGGCTGCTCCTAACCCATGGTCGAATGTACAAAAGGCCTTGAGAAGTCCGGACATGTCAAGACAGGCGCTTCGGTTAAGCGAGTTTTTAATTCATTGAATGCCGTTTGTTCGGTTTCGGTCCAGCCCCAACGGTTTCTCTTTTTGAGTAGTCGGTTAAGAGGGCTGGCTATCTGCGAAAAATTCGGTACGAAGCGTCGGTACCAGGAAGCTATTCCCAGAAAGCGTCGAAGGCTCCGTAAGTTGTTAGGGGGTGGTAATATCATAACGTCTATTGATATTATGCCTCGGACTTGGGGAGGTAAGCGATCAAGCCATAGGTTTTTAAGAACTTGTAAGCTAATATTATTAGACGCCAAAGTTTGCATACGATGTAAGAGTTGTGTTGGTTTAAGGTTACTCAAGGTCATCTCCATTAACCGTTGAATCTTTTCATCAATACTAGTGCCAAATCTCGAGAGGAGGCGAGCTTTCAAATCGTCGTACGCCCTACCCTTGGTGGGGTTTCTTAGTAGATCAGCTACCTCTAGGAGAACTTCGCTGTTGAGACTAGTTACTGTGTGGTCGAACTTACAGTCGTCGTAAAAAAATTAAAATGTTATAATTATGTTAGTTTGACAGTGTGTGGTTTTTGTATTTCGATAGGTCTGATGATGCCCTAATGCGGCGAAATGCGTAACCTTTAATAGACGCTGATTTATGAGACTTGGACTTTACTTTTTTCCCTCCTTTGGTCATATACTTAAGTCTCTTTGAGAGTAATGGATGATTATTTCGAATTAAGAAATAATAAGGTTGACTGTGGTTGCAAAAATTCTAAAATGCCTAGAAAAATATCGATAACGTCAATCGATTGGCCATCGGATTCAAGATGGCGACGATATTGCAGGTTTTCTAAAAACCAAATTTTAAGATTTAGCCGTAGATCGAAGATAGATTCTGGCTGGGTGACGTAGTCTTTTTGTTTCAAGTGGCCCCGTAAAAAAAAGTCTAGAGGTGTAAGATCGGGCGACCTGGCTGGCTACTGGGTAGGCCCTCGACGACCAATCAACCAATTAGGGTAAGTATTAGTAGTAACATTTCTGCTAAATTGAGGCCAACTCAGATTCATGACCTTAAGGATCAGTGGTTCTATTGCATTTTCTAACAAGTTTAAATAAATATTCCCTGTTAAATTTCAATTCGAACTCTACAAACAACACAGCTACAAAAAAATTACACCTGAATAGGTAATAAAATTAAGAAAAAAACAAATTACACGGTTTTGGTACGAATTTAATTCACTTAACTATGACGAGGCAAAAATAATTTCCTACATACTTACTTTTAAAGCCAAACAAAACATAATAGTAACAACTAGATAAGCGATATTATTCAGACAGTTAAGCAATCCAATATCCACCGTGAGTCAATATTCGCTTTTATTTACAACAAAAGGTTCTGTGCATCTCTATGACTTGACAAATTTATATCTTTTGTTGACTAATACTATACATAGAATACTGTGGATAAAGACTACTTATAAGATGACTGATAACAAAATAAAATAACAACAAAATTAAGAGTTTACTAAAGGCATTTTCTCCGGGTTCGTCGATTTGGCAGACGGTCAGCGAACTATGCTCGAGATGCTGGTGCGCGCGGTGTTTCCTCCCGTCTCTTCGTCCGATTGGTCCGGCGATATCCGGATGGCCTGATACCATTGGTTCGTTAAATCTGTCATTTGGCTTTTGCAGTCCTTAAGTTCCTGAAATAAATAAGGAAAAACTGAAGCTTGTAACGTGTGAAAAACAAGAGTGGACGGGCCTATTGGTTTTATTTGGTTTGTTTAAGTGCAGACATGCTCGCTTTAAGTGCCTTGTCAATTAGGCCCCATATTCATCATTAAAAAAATATAATATTTGGTTCTTATTATCCTTTTTGTATTTTTTTTTAGTTTTGTTTCGTTTTTGCATCAGGAATCTAGGTGCTTTGCTCTATTTATACAGGGTGTTCCGTTGATCATGTAACAAACTTCTAGGGCAGAAAAAAAACAGTACCCGGAAATGCTTCCTCAGGGAGCTAAATCTCTTTAACCCTTTCACTGCTAAGTTAGCTTTTTACGCCGTGCGGCACTTTCTAGCCCGAAACGCATATCTATGTCCGGAGCAGCGTATAGCTAATTTAAATTAGTATTTTTTTTAATTTATTTATATATTATAATTATTTTACCAGCTTGTAGAACTCGCCAAAAGAAGTTGAGTTACTCTCACTGAAATACTCAACTTTGAAAACACCCTGGTATAAGTTAAAAATTTGTAAAACATCTTTTTAATTTTTTTTTGCTGGGGAATAAAAAAAAACATATTCCATGCAAAAAATTTACAATAACAAAAACTCAAATTTATAAACAAAATAAACAACTAAACAAAAAATATACATTCTGGAAGGTTAGAAAAACCATCAAATAAAACAAAATAAAAAAACTTTATGAATTCCTATGATATTTTACAAAAGTCAGTAATATTTGCAGAACTATTTATTGAATTTTTTTTCACTTGTGACATAAGAAAATTTGTTGCTATAAAGCAGTAAATTTCGCTGAAATCGGTATTTTTCCAACGATTTACCCTCGAACTTTTGGATAACTCTGTATTTTCTGTAACGAATATGGAGTAAAGGTTTGTTTGATCCGCGACGTATTGGGTTACATTTTCATCAAAAAATATTTTGAAACAATCCAGTGCCGTACTAGACATGTCTAACTGGGGAATCTGACAGCCAGACGTACTGTTATCAAAATTATGTACTACAGGAGACAGATCAGATGATTTCCAAATGTAATCTGATTTAAATTTTTTAGTGGGTACAACCAGATCTTCTTCCGACTCGGAATCAGATGAGGATATAATACTCAGTAAATTATCTTCTTCCACGTAATTTTGCTTACTTGAAGTACTTGGACCAGCAGTAGGTTCAGTGTCGTCTAACCAGTCTAACCAGCCATAATCGCCTGAATTGCTGACGACATCATCATCTTCACTTTCGCTGTTAGCCAGAATTTGATACAACTCATCGTCCGTATAAAATTTTGGTTTAAATGGCATTTTGAAACAGCAAAACAATAACCTCCCTTCCATAATTCAATCAGCATACTAAACAAACAAGATCGAGACGGTTCGCATAAGTTGAAAAGTAACCCCACCCCCCACTGAAATATTTCGGCGCGTGGATGGCTCTAGGCTAGTGTTGGGTTGCTATTTAGCAGTCTGCTACTTTTTCACTGCTATTTGGTTTAGTAGCAACTGCTATCTGCTATGAGTTTAAGAATCGCTGCTATTAAAATAGCAACTGAATTTTTTTACGCAGACACCTCGGCAGCTGATTGTCTGGTATCTCGTTGGTTGCAGCGGCACAGCGACAGCTTATGGTGCAGCGTTGGCGATAGCGTTATCGGAAAGAAGTCGGCTTTTAATATTTTAAAAATTAAGGAATAAAAATAAAAGCTTTTAGCGATTATTCTTTGTCCACTCGGTCTGTTTATAGTTTATAATAATTGTTCCTTTTGCAAATTCGCTCATGCCGCTCATGGCTTTTTACAGTATTTTATATTTTAAAATTTAACAGTTTAAAGTTTACACTGTTTACAGCTAGGACTAGCTATGTACGACATGTATGTATCGAATAAAACTCAAATAGCACCTGCTATTAAATAGCAGCTATTTTCGACTGCTATTTCTGATTCGCATTAGCAAAAGCATTTGCTATACGAAAATAGCAGGTTTGTCCCAACACTACTCCAGGCGGTTCCAATGCGTCTTTAAATATCACCATTTTTAATCGTGTTTATACGGCCAGAGCAGCTTGTCGTTAAATAATTTCTTTGACGCAACCGTTTATATACGTAAGGAGCAATTTTATGCATACCGTATATATACGCCTGGAGCAGTTAAAGGGTTAAAGATAATGTTTAAAAACTATGGTTTTTATACGTTAACAATGAGGCTCTGCTAAGTCTTCCGCCTCTGGACCTCGTTGTGCAATTCGAGGCAATGAGGGCTGCATACAGGTTACACGTCCTCGGCGAACTACGTGCTGGCGAGACCGGTCACGCAAAAATTTGGTCACGGGCCATACAGGAATGTCCTCTCCTTCTGATGGGCAGTGACTGCATGGCTCCAGTGACTGTGGACTGCGAGGGATTCGTGACGCACATTGCAGGTAGAGAGCATTCCAACAGACCTGCATTGCTAAATAGGATCTGGTACACAGATGGCTCCAGAATGAATAACAGAGCTGGATCAGGGCTTTGTGGTGGGATCCCACATACCAATAGGGCATACTCGCTGGGGGACCAAGCCACTGTCTTCCAGACCGAAGTATTCGCTGTATTAAAATGCGGACAGAAAATCCTAAGCCGCGGACACCGCAATACAGTCGTATCAATATGCTCGGACAGCAGAGCTGCCATTAAGGCTATCACGGCCGCAAAGGTAAGCTCCAAGCTTGTACTAGAGTGCATAAAAGTCCTGAAAAAACTGGTGCAGGTTGGCTGCAGGGTCCAGCTCGTCTGGTCACGCAGGCCATGCAGGTATTGAGGAAGCAGACTCTCTTGCCAGACTGGGATCCGCGAATGTGCCGATGGGGCCGGAACCCATAGTTGGTATCGCCAAATGCGTTGCGGTCGCGTCAATGAAGGGTCTGCTGAACAAGTGGACCCACCGAAGATGGACTGAGTCCCCTGGTGTGAGACAGGCCAAAGCGCACATAGGTGGGCCCTCTGCCTGTCTTACCAAAAATCTACTACGCCTAAAAAGACGTGAAATTCGGCTAGTGACAGGTCTTTTAACCAGTCACTGGCACTGAAGAAGCCATCTCCATACTATCGGTATTGCGGACAACCCGGAATGCCGATGGTGCTGTGAGTAGGTATGTGCGATACTGAGGAAAGTACCGGTATTTCGGATCGCATCGTATCATTTTAAAAGTACCGGTTGGTTACAATATCGACAAGTTCAGTACCGATATTCCAAGTACCGGTACGATTTAACTAAATATATATATTTTTTTAAAATGTTAAATTAGCGCGGACTGGTATGGTCAATACTGATATTTTTATTATTATTTATTAAAATATTATTTATTAACAGCATTTATTTCGAAATAACTACAAGTGAAAATTTGACATTTGTCGTCACTTAAATTAAAACCGAACAACAGAAAACATTAAAACGTAAGACAAAAATAATTGTTCTAGAAATTGAAAAATAATTACAAATTCCAGTAACTTAATTCAAACGAATTTAAAAATAATAGCCTTGAAAGCCTATCTCCAAGAAGTCTGTTACGGCATTCATCCATTATCGCATCAGCCTTTGAAAATAGGCGTTCAGAAAATGGGTTGCATCTGCCAACACTACGGATAAACATAAACAGAAAGACAGAAGGAAACAGGAGTAAATCCGTGCTTCACTGCTTCATTCATATTAATTTATGTGGTATCTTTTTGATTAAATTAAATTTATTTCATAGCATTCTTCGATACAGGATACGATAGGTACTGCATAAAACTCAAACGGATCGGACCGTATCGTACGTTAAAGTACCGGTACAAAATATCGAGTATCGGAAGAAAAAATACCGGTACTCGAGAAAATCGTATCGTATCGCACATCCTTAGCTGTGAGAAGGATGAAACCGTTGACCATGTAGTCGGGGAGTGCCCAGCACTCACGCGCGCCAGGTTCAAATACTTGGGTAACACTAGAGATGTGTCGACCCAGCTATTTTTGAATAGCAGTTGCTTTTGCTACTGCTACACAAAAATAGCAGTTAATTAAAGATGCTATTTAAATAGCAGTTGCTACAGTGTTACTTTATAAGTAGCGAGTAGCGTTGAAGACAATGACAAATAACTTTATAAAGAATATTTGCTTTTTTTAAATTTATTAGCTAAATTTTGAATTTTCATTTTGAAAAATTTTGTCATTCGGTGTTTTTTTGTTTTAAGCAATATTTTGTTGAAACTTTTAGTGTAGGTGCTCGTTGTCTTCACTTTTTGTTTAATGAATTACAATAACTCAAACCTCAAACTCTCAAATGTTAATTATCGAAATAAGAAATTTCACCGCAAATAAAACAACAAAATTGTTAGAACAGCATAGATGGCAGGTGGTAGATCCCTAGAAGTCCTGAAACTTTTCAATCCTTCAAGGAGAGGTATGAAACAAAATACTGTGATTGGTAGCAGGCGCGAACGCCTGGGATTTACAGACAGGGCTTTATTCTCGATTTGTTTTTTTGTCTCTATATTAAACGATTGGCGGGCGCCTGGGATTCACTGTCGATAAACCAACGGGAATGCGGGTTATTTGCCTTTTTTAGTGGGCGATTGGCCACATCCAGTCCTATGTGTTAGTTATTGTGGAAAAAGTAGCATATATAACGTAGTATCATAGTAGGATAAAAGACAATAGAAAGGTAAAAAATATTTCAAAATATTAATTCAAAGTTAGTGTGCTGTGTTTGCTTGTTCGAAGATTAGAATTTAAAAAGGTAAATTGCATTGAATTGTTTTGAAGTTGTTATTTATTTGTATATTTATTTAGGTTCTTTTATTCAACTAACAACATGAATAAGAAATCAGATATTTGGAACTTCTTCTCAGTCTCAGATGAAGATAAAAGCAAAGCCAAGTGTAATATATGTAAGTCAGTTTTTTCATATAAAACGTCTGTAACGAACCTTAAAGCACATCTTAGCAGAAAACATCCTTCTGTAAGACTGCATCAATTTGAACGTGTTCAGAACACTAGAAAAGCAAATACTGAACAGCATACCCAAAACGGTGGTACTTCTACTGTTAGTGAACCCTGTAGTTCTAATACAAGTGTGTTGCCATCGACCTCGCCATCGACTTCTAAAGGAAGTTCATCAAATATAATTCCCTCGGCTCGATCTGAAGCTAAAAAGATGCAGCAACAGTTAATGCCTGAATATACTCATAAGAGTATTACAATGTCCCAACAAAAAAAATTGGACGAGCTTCTATTGAATCTTGTTATAAAAGATTTTCAGCCATTTTCCGTGGTTGAAGACTCCGGTTTTAAAGCTTTTATTTTAGCTCTAAACCCTAGGTATAAATTGCCTACTAGAAAAACTTTAAGTAATGCTCTTCTTCCAGGACGATTTGAAGAAGTGCAGAACAAAGTTTCGGATGTTTTAAGAGAAGTCACATCTATGACAATTACAACAGACTTAAGCAAAATTAGTAAAATTGTGACACATTTTAAGCAAAGTGCGAACGCCAAACATAAATTCGATAATGTTCAACGACAACATGGCAAAGAACCAAAAAAGCTCAAAAAGGACGTAGCAACAAGATGGAACTCCACATATCTAATGCTAGAAAGATTTGTGGAGTTAGAAGAAGCAATACGAACAACTCTAGCATTAATGGATTCAGTTTCTCTGCCAGTCATTCCCACAGAGGAGTGGACATTTATGAAGGAATTAGTAATTATATTAAAACCATTTTTTGATGTAACTGAGTTAATGTCTGGGGAAAAATACGTCACATTATCTTTAGTTATAATCATGACAAATGGGTTGAGAAATGTTTGTATTGAGATGTTGAATAGCGATCAGTTTACTACCGAAGTTAGCCAAAATTTTATAAAAAATCTTATACAAAACATAACATCGCGGCTTGGAGATTTAGAGTCCAGTAAGACCCTAATTGTGTCAACATTTCTGGATCCAAGGTTTAAGAATATTGGTTTTAGTAATCCTGTCGTTTCAGATAAGGCGAAGGAATATGTTACTGGTTTAGTAGCTCAAAATATAAGAGCAAAGTGCGAAACGACTGGAGAAGCAGGTTTAGAGGTTGGTGCCGGTAATGCGACGTCAGAAAAGCCACTATTTGACCTTTGGAAGCAGTTTAATAAGTCGGTGTCATCTCATCCTAAAGTCAATCAAAGTCCGCAGGCACGTGCTATAGTTGAAGTAAACCGTTACTTGGAGGAAGAAATTATCCCAAGGAACGAGGATCCTTTGAAGTGGTGGGCTAACAATGGTGCGGTTTTTCCAAATTTAAGCCATGTCGTCCGATGCAAGTTTGGAACAGTTTCAACTTCAGTTGCATGTGAACGCATGTTTTCAAAGACTGGTCTTATTATTTCGGAGCGGAGAAGTCGCATTAAGTTAGAGAAAGTAAAAAAAATTATGTTTTTAAATGTTAATCAAAAGTTACTTTGAGTTTTTATTACGTTTATTATTTCAGACTTTTTTAGATTTTTTTTCTATTTTTCACTTCTTTTAACGCTTTTCCCTGACTGTTATACTTACTATATGTTACAGTTTTATATACTCTTGTTGAATAGCTAAGTTTCAAGTTTTTCTTTAATAAATGTTTATAAATTAATAATAAACAAGTTATTTCTATTCCATAGAATATATGATTTTTTCTAAACAGCTTTTTATTAAGAATGTAATTTTGTTTTTTGAAATTAATTTTTTTTTCCAATTAGTAGTTTTTTTTAATATTAAATTTAATGGATGACAATAAAAATATTACACGGAAACAAAATATTAAAATATTTCCGTATTTCCAGTCACGCCATAACCCATCTCTATCCGCTACTTTCATAATCATAATACATTTTCAATGTTCGAATCCCGAATACTCCGTTTCCCGTTTGTGTTACACTCATCGAATCGCACTTCGCGTCGCAGTCGGCCAGTCCCGCCAGTCGCAGTCGTGTCGTGCTATTGCTATTCCATTTCCCAGCTATCGTGACACTCGCGTCAATAGCCGCTCCGTATTCAATTTTAGTTGCTACAAAAATAGCAGCTATTTTTTGAAGCCGTAGCAGCTAACATTATTAGAAATCAAATAGCAGTTAAAAAATAGCAGGCTGCTATTTAGCAACCCATCTCTAGGTAACACTTTCAGTGTACCGAGTGACTTTAAGTCCTTCAGACCAGAGAGCCTTATCGGTTTCTCTAAGGCCGTTGGGCTCTGGTAACCCCCGGTAGGGCATGACGCGTTCATTAGGAGACCTATATGCATAACTGCCTTGGCAGCTCACTGTTTCGACAATTCATTCATTCATTCATACGTTAACAATATTTAACGTAACCATTTATGAGACATAAATTATTTTGTTTATGCTTTTTAAACTATTAAACAGAAAATATCTTAACAGGGGTTGTTGGTATTGGTGTTGTATCTTAGTTTACTTTTAGTCAATTTTTCTAAATTTACCAAATACTTCCCTGGTTTCCACGCCCCTGGTTAAAATTACTTTTGTTTACTAGGTCCAAAAGAATAAACGTATTAACAGTAATTTAGCTCCCAAAATTGGTTGCGGTAGCTAAAGTAGTTTCGGAGCTATTAAAAAATAACTAGTTTTTAAAGGTTATTTTCAAAGAGCTCTAGCTCCCTGAGGAAGCATTTCCGGACCCATGTTTATGTTCTATGTACCCTAGAAGTTTGTAACATGATCGACGCAACACCCTGTATAATATCGATTTTTGCTTTGCACCTTGCACACGGGTCTGGGCATTAGATATAATCAAGGAGCCTGAAGTAAGGAGAGTGTTCTATATGCTAAATGTGTGTTCCCAAAAATGAACGAAAACTAATTTCAAAAAGTTGCCACATCGGCGCTCTTGGTCAGAAGTGTACCTACCTAATTCTGATAGGCTGGACTCACGTTTCCATAATGTTATTGTTTTCGAAACCGTAATATCTACACACACGCACTAGTGCGTAAAAAGTAATTTGACATGGAACTGAAAATATGGTGGAATGGGACTGAAAATATTTGTGATATTTTCAGTAAATAACTTGGGACAATCTATAGTAGCATTAAAGACTTTATGCATAAAACATAAGTCGAGTAATGTTCTTCGTGACTCTAATGTGGGTAAGTTCAGGTTATCCCTGACCCATTGATAGTAATACTCCTGTCTCCTGTAACCACATCTAAAAGCAGCCGCCCTTAAAAATTTATTTTGAGCCTTTTCAATCTGCTTAATGTAGCAGTTACATGAAGGGGACCACACAATTGAGCCATACTCCAAGATGGGCCTAACAAGAGAGCCATCCGGTAATCTAAAAGTAAACAAAGAAAAATCAGTTGTAGACCGCTGGATAAAACCTAGCATTTTCATTGCCCTACCGGTCACCTGATTGATGTAACTTTTAAAAGACAACCTGGAGTCAATAAATATTCCTCCTAAGTCAGAAACCTCCGTTTTGGCACCAAATGCCACATTGTTTATTTTATAAAGAAAAGCAATTCTTTGCTTAGAACAAGTAATCTTAGGGCACTTATTGATGTTAAGGGATATTCTATTCAATTGGCCTCAATCAAAAAACAAATTAACTTTTTTTGCAGGAGCACAGCATCATCAAGGGATATGATAAGCCTAAATAGGTTCACATCATCAGCGAACATTAGCACAAGACAATTTTTTCAAGTTTCCAAACTAAATCAATCAAAAAGAGGCAAAACAAAACAGCGCGCGAGTGGGAGCCCTGTGGCACCAAAATTTCAGTGGAACATGTACCACTTTATTTAATTAACAATCTTGGTTCTACCTCTGATGAAGAGGCCCCACAATACTTAAAGTCCCAAGTTGTTAACCCGATCAAAAGCTTTGGAAAAATCTGTATATATCGAGTCAACCTGAAGTCCTTTCTCCAAGCAGCGGTAACACTCCAGGCAATCCTACGACTGACCAGGCAGTCAAGCAGCTTTGGCAATTCAGATTGTTTACACACAGCCCGATAATTGGAAATTTCAATTCTACTATCAGATTTAAAAAATGGGTTTTAGAAAACTTCTTTTCCAGAGAGTGTGATAAGAACCAGTAACCAGAGACTTGTTAAAAATGAACAGTACTTGTTAAGAATGCCGGAATCTCATCTGGCCCAGCACAGAACTGGATTATTCTTAAAGGAAGTAATAACCTCATAAACATCCTGCGCTGACAGAGTTTAAGTGCTCAGACAAATTGATTTATCAAAATCAAAAGATGGTATGTCATTGACTTGCTCATCCGAGTAGACGGATGAAAAATATTCTGCAAACGTATCCGCAGTATCCGAGATATTCATGCTAATCCTGTTATTGTATGTCATTCTGGAGGGAAGGCTAAAACCATTTCTTTTATTTTGAATATATGACCAGAAGTACCCCGGATTGCCAGCGAGATTCATTTCCACCTTATTAATGTATTGTTGATAGCACAACTCTCTTAAGTTCATCATAAATTCATCATAATCCTGCTGTTGACCACTAATTTTGAACTTTTTGTGAATTTGTTTCTTTCTTATGATCAAACTGCGAAGCTCCGAACTTTTGTACCTCTTTAGAGGAATAAACCTTTCCATCGAGGAGTAGATCACATTATAGAAAATTGAAATTATGACATCAATAGATGTCTCTCCCAAGAACAATGGATTCCAGTCTATCCCAGGAAGAGAATCGTTAATTGACATGTAAGTTCCTTTACCAAAATCATAAAAATATTCCTCATATATCATATCATCAGAATTTTCTGCACAACAAAGGTCAAAACTAATTGCTGTAAGGTGTAAGTAACTATTCTAAAAAATCTTGTGTGTTGCACGTTCGAAAAAGTTATAGACGCTAAAGCAGTTGGCCAGAGAAAGCACAGACTCTCTGCCATTCTCCAGACAACCACCAACCACCAAACCAAGATCATCATTCTCCCATCTAGCATGTGGTATATTGTAATCACCTGCCAAGACAAACAAACTACTTGACTACTTCAACGGATTCACAATGGCTTAAATACGCTTGAAGTGAAGATGGAGATGGTATATAAATGCAACCAACAAAGCTTGGACTGTTTATTGTGAAAGTCAAATAGATCTGATAAATATCCACATCAACAGGTAGGATAACAATTCTATGTGAACATAAACTCTTTTTAGCCGTAATTAATACACCACGTCCACGAGCCTTGGTAGTATTCGTACCCATTTGACGATCATATCTATATAAATCATAGTTTGATACTCCAATTTCAGCATCTGAATATTCAAGTCTCTGCAATCATATCAATATCACATTATAATTAGGGAAATTCAGGTTTCAGCAGCACATTTAAATTCTTAGAAATATTAGTTTTATAAGATGAATCGTAGCTTTAAGTGCTGTAAAAATAAGGATTTTTTAAATTACTGCTGCGTAGCCTGCAACTCAATCTTTCACCCTAGTTGCCTCGAGCGACAATCTGAGGTTATAAGGTTGGGAGGCTATAAAATTTTGTGTACGGAAAGATGTCAGACAACTTTTAATAAAGAAAAAGGTCAAGCTAGGGCCTATGACCAGAAAATTGAGAGTATGATGGAGGAATTTAGGGAAAAGAATAGACACTTAGAGAGAATTCGTAGAAATAGTCTGATTTTTGAAGTATTTGAAGCGGAAAGAAAGTTTTCATCGACACTTGATATTCTCAATTAAAAAAATTACGAACTTAGTTACGAGATTGACAATTTTAAGACTAAGGAACATGATCTGAATTTGTTGGTAAAGTCTCTGGATGGATCTTTCACTCAAAATGGACAAATTAACGGATTTAAATAAGGACCTAATTACCAACATTCACGCTATAGAAAACGAGAGTCTTGCATATAAACATCAAATTTTTTTGCTACAAAGAGATGTTGATGAGTATTCTTCTATTAATGAAGAGATGGTGACTTCTATAAGAGTTTTAGAAGCAGAAAAAGAAAGCCACCTTTTGGAGATTGGGCTCTTGAAACCTCAGCAGGTGGTATCAACAGTCACTGACTCCAGGAATGTGCGTACTGAGATCAATAAACAAAACAATAAACATGATGATTTTCGTCCAAAGCTTCTGTTTGTAGCTGGAAAATGTAATAGATTGTTTCTTAAGCTTTTACGTAACAAAATGGGACATGTGTACAACATTCAATATTTTTTAAAACCTGGTTGCTTGACTCGTGATTTGGTACTAACTGCTTCAGCTCTTGCTTCCAATTTTACCAAGAACGATTTGGTGATCTTGTGGTTGAACGGAACATATTCTCCTACATCTATTATTAACGATTTTATCATTCCCTGTAAAAACACTACTTTGCTCGTTATGACAAGCCCTTGTTTTGGACCAAGTTGCAGTGTCGTATAAAATAGTAATCTGTCATTATATAAAGCTTTCCATAAAAACAACATTGACTTAAGTCGAATACTTGAATGCAATTATGCTAATCATTTTGCTGATTTGGCTTGTATATTACATGGTCACATAAAAAAATATTTTCTAAAACTAAATAGATCACCTAATTTTGTCGAAAGCGTGGGAACTGCGTCTGAGCGCGTGACTCTTTTTTATAGATGAGATCGTAGAGGTTGAAGCTCCCTTTCATTCAACTGCAATATCAAAATTAAAGCATTGTAGTGCATTTTTATTAAATATTCAATCCCTTCGGAATAAGGTGGATGAGCTTCAACTTCTGCTTGCTAATTTTAATTTTCCTGATATTGTTATATTAACAGAATATTGGCTTAGATCTAATGAATGTATTTGTATTGATGAGTATGTACCACCGTCAGTTTATTATAGACAAAACTCTCTGCATGGAGGGACTGCTGTTCTAATTAGGAGACATTTTCAAAACTTTTTCTGTACTGTTGATAAGTTTGGTGATGAAAACATCTTGTCGAACTTGCATTGTCTTATTTATTTACTGTAACACGACGTTTCAGTTGGTAAGTATCTCCAACCGTTATCAAGTGTAAACTGACAGCAAACTACTATTCTATAGGCTTATATACTAGATGTGTGCAGCGATGTGGAAAGGAAAGTCATCCGTGAAAAAGAGTTGGGGGAAGGACACGCCTCTCTCTAGATCCTACACTGTCTTAAGAGTAGAGGCTTCCAGATGTTGGGTACATCGACGCTTGGATGGCTGAAGATCCCCTGATTCTGTGAAATGAAAACTGCCTCTACGAACTTCCTCTTCCGCCAGTGCTGTTCCTTGTGCACAATGGATATTGTGTCCATTATGCCACGCGTGCTCTGCTATTCCGGATTTGGAGACCTCTCCTCTTTGGGTCCAGCTGCGATGTTCCTTCGCTCTGATTTCTAGGGGGCGCTTCGTTTCATGGGATCCGGTAGACGCAATTTTTGGTATCCAACAAGCCATCTGGTTTGGTCTTTGATACCACGCTTCTGATAGTGGTGCTAGATCTAAAGGCACTTCTAATATTGTACTTGCTGGCAATGTGTCGGATTTGTTCCGATGTACCCCTAATGTAAGGTATGGGTAGAAGTTTGGTTGTCGTGGTGGCCTCTTCTCTGATTTGATTTGGACGCGTCCTTTGGATGGTCCTACTTATTAGCTTCTTTGGATATCCATTCTGTTGTAGGTCTTTGTAGATGGTATCCACATCAG
Organism: Anthonomus grandis grandis; assembly: GCF_022605725.1. Taxonomy (NCBI): domain Eukaryota; kingdom Metazoa; phylum Arthropoda; class Insecta; order Coleoptera; family Curculionidae; genus Anthonomus; species Anthonomus grandis. The sequence goes on from NC_065564.1 coordinate 13,059,203, forward strand.
TCTTGAGATCCTCGTCGCTTCTACAGATGGTTCGAGCTCTATTGTAGAGGGATCTTATGATGCCTACTTTGGTGGTTGCAGGATGGTTGGACTCATAGTGAAGATATTTTTAACGAGGACATCTAGGAAAGGTAGAACTGAGTCCTTCTCTGTCTCCATCGTGAACTTGATTGTTGGTCTGAAGCTGTTGAGGTGAAGCAGAAACTCCTGAAGTGCTTTTTCCTCTTTGTCCCAGATGATGAAGGTGTCGTCCACATATCGAAGCCAGAGCTTGGGTTTGCAATGGGAGGCATCTATTGCATGTTCCTCGAACCATTCCATGAAGATGTTCGCTATTACTGGGGAAAGAGATGAACCCATCGGAAGTCCTTCGTCTTGAGCGTAGAATCTATCCTTGACCTGAAAGTAAGAATTACGAAGACAGATCTCCAAAAGTTCCATCACCCCGTCCAGAGGCAGTGTGGTCCGAGTTGAGAAAGCTGCATCCTTGCTTAGTTTGTCTCGGATGATGTTAAGACACTCTCCTATGGGTACATTGGTGTAGAGACTTTCGACATCAAAGCTCACCAATCTGTCATTGGTCTCGACTTCGATCCCTCCAAGAAGGTTTACAAAGTGGGCAGGGTTTCGCACGAAGGACGCTGCATTTCCCTGGATCGGTCTAATGATCTCCAAAAGGAATTTCGAGAGTTCTGATGTCGGCGAATTTCTAGAGCTCGTGATGGGCCGCAGAGGCATTTGCTCCTTATGAATCTTGGGTAGTCCGTATAGGTGTGGAAGTTTGCTATAATGTGGTGTCAGCCTAGAGCGTACCACATCCGACAATGTTGAGGAGTACTTCTTAAGTGCTCTGTAAATTCGACCTTGGTTGTCGTCGGATCCTTAGATAGAAGCCTGTATTCGCCTTTGTTCAAAACTTCCTCAACCTTGTTTTCGTAGGTTTTCAGGTCCATAACCACAGTTGCATTGCCCTTATCTGGAGGAAGAATTTTGATGTTCTTTTCACTTTTGAGATTCTTGAGAGCTGATTCCTCTTCTTTGCTGATGTTCTGCGAAGGTTTCTGTTTTTTAAGTGAGTCCAGAGCAACCCTTACCTCGTGTCGAAGTTCATCGGCCTCAGGACGTGGTAGGTGGATTGATCCTACTGAAGACACTATGTCTATAAAGGATGGTTTTGAGGATATGGCGAAGTTTAGTCCTCTGCTTAACACCTTTTGTTTAGCATCGGTGAGGGTTCTTTTTGACACATTAATGATGATGGCGGGGAGGTTAGAGGTTGGTGCTGGTTGAGTCCTGTTGGTTCGTCTGGATTTAAGGTTTTGGAGTTATGAAAGGTGGCCTGCTCTTAGCTTTTCTCTTAGTTTCTGGCAAGCGAAGTCTATTTTGTCAAAGATTGGTTGATAGTCTTCCTCCAATGTAACTTCTTTGATTTCTTCGAATCGCTGAATGCATTCAATTTCTATTTGTGCTTTCTTCCAACGGTGATAGCTAAGTTGAGATCGCAGCAGCTCCATACTAGCACTTTCAAGTATACGTTCTGATCTTGCACCTGGTATAGCGGTTTTGAGGCGTAGACCAGTAGGAATGACATTGGCATCTCTCGTCTCTCGCAGGAAGCTGATGTGTTCCTCCTCCTTGATCATCTTTATCTTGGTTTTCTCAAAGCCTCTAAATAGGTTGCTGGTTCCGGGTCCGTACCGGTTATCCAATCTGTTTTTGAAGGTGATATTACCAACCGAAACGTCGTGTTACATTAAATAAATAAGACAATGCAAGTTCGACAAGATGTTTTCACTGTACCATTGTCTACCACCTTCAAAAACAGGCAAGATTTACATCAACAAAAAAAGTACTGATAGACCCATTTAGACAAGATCAGAGACAGATTTGCAGCGAATTTAAAATTAAATAGATACTTCAACACTTTTTCATAATCAAGAAGATATTGGTAGAGCTTTTCCAAAGTGAAGCTGAATTATTGGAGGAATTAACCGACCAAAGTGATTGTGTAGGTTAGTTTTTAGATTTTAGTCATTTATCTAGGGAAATAAATATACACTTAAAGCTATTAAATATTTTACAACTCAACATAAGTCCTTTTGCTAACAGAAAATGTTGACCTTTCGTATTGTGATATTTTCGTTTTTACAGAAACTTTTAATATTGAAAATACCAATTGCTATCATATTCCTGGTTACAAACTATTTTACAATGACGGCAATTATAATAAAAATGATGGTGTTGTAGTATACATAAGGTCTAATATTGACGTTACTTTTTTAACATATAAACTGCCAACTCTCAGCCGATTTGTTTTTTCCATTGATCGTATTACTTTCGGTCTCACTGCGGTATACAAACCGCTATTTCCAATAAATTCTTTTATCGACGATTTAGAAAACTTCTTTTCAATAAATGCAAGAGAATATTGTGAAATTTTTACTGGGGACATTAACTTGAACTTATTCAATACAAACGAAAGGGAAAAAGGAATCGTAAAAAGGAACCCTGGGGAACAAGGCGCACCCCATTGTATACAGCCTTACCCCTGCATGCGGGGCTCTGCAGGGGTGGACCACCCTTTCCCTAGCTACTCGTGGGAACATCTATGATGGACCAAGATAACCAAAACACCAAAGAAGGGGGCCAAGAGCAACCTTTACCAGCAATGGCGGGACCTAAAGGAACCGCTGTTGAGAAGTCAACGGCGGGGCCGCAAGGAACCGCCGCTGAGAAAGCCAAAGAGGGACCTGCCGGGAGGAAACGACCGTCGGGGGCTCAAAGACGAAAAGCCAAACTGTTGGCGGCCAAGGGAAGGGAGGGACGGGGCCCAAAGAGGCACTGACACCCACCCAGACCAAGGCCAATACGAGCGAGACGCAAAAACGACATCGCTCGGAGGGAGAAACTCCGCCGGAGTCAAAAAGACCCAGGAAGAAGCCCAGGGGCCCAAGACGGGAACCAGGGCTGTCCTATCGGGATGCTGCGGCGGGGGTTCTAAGAATAGCCATAACAGCCAAAAAATACCCCGAGGCATTCGTCTCGGAGGAGCAGGCAAACACCCTAAAGGGCTGGCTGCTCAACAAAACGTTCGCTCTGCAGAGCGGATCGCAAATTGCGCCCAAGTTTGCAGGCGTAAGCCACGGGGGGGAATCCTTCACATCACCTGTGTCGACGAGTCAACTAAAAATTGGCTCGTCGAACTGGTGCAGAAGGAAACTCCCTGGGAAGGAGCTGAACTCCAGATAACGGAGGACGGCAAACTTCCCAGACCGGTGAAGGCAATAACCTGGGTGCCGGGACCTACTGAGGAACCGAAAGCACTCCTACACAAGCTGGATGGTCAAAACAACATCAACACCAGCTTGTGGAAAGTGCTCGATATGAGGAAGGACCAGGACGACAAGGGTTGCCTGGTAACGCTCCTCATGGACGAGAAATCCTGGGCCGAAGTAAGGGAAGCGAATCAATCGCTATACCTCAACTTTGGCAGCATAAAAGTCAGACTCTTGGCCAGCAGCCAAGAGAAAGAGAAGAGGGACCAGGCAACCTCTATGGAAACAGAGGGATTGCCGGGAACCTCTTCTTTCTAAAATCGCTCTCCGCAATGGGTGCGAGGCTGATACAAATAAACCTCCACCACTGCAAAGCAGCCACTGCGGCCTTACAAAAATGCATAGCCGACAACAATATTCAGATAGCCCTGATTCGGGAACCTTATGCTTATAGGGGCCAGATAAGGGGACTAGGAAACCTCAACGGGAGACTAGTGTCAGACCCAAAAGAGGGACCTAACCTAAGAAGCTGTATCTTTATAAGAAAAGATATAGAGGCCACACCGCTGTGGGAGTTTTGTGACAGGGACACAGCGGCGGTTAAAGTGCAAATCAAAACAGCGGAGAGGAGCTACGATACAATAATAGTATCAGCATACTTTCCGCACGATCAACAAGGGGAACCACCTCCGACAACAGTTCGGAGGTTGATAGACCATCAAAGATTGGAAAACCTCATAATAGGCTGTGACGCCAATGCTCACCACACTATCTGGGGAAGCACTGGAACAAACAAACCAGGCTAATCATTATTAAATTACTGTGCTGCCTCCGGTCTAAATATACTTAATGTGGGGGAGGAACCGACTTTCGTCAACATACTTCGCAGAGAAGTAATTGATCTAACCATTGGCAAGGGACGCATCTGCGACCTTGTTAAAAAATGGCATGTATCTGACGAACCAAGTTTGTCGGATCACAGGTACATAAGATTCGATCTAGAATCTATGGATACAGGAGAAAATCCGGAGTAATAAATCCGGAGACCTACAGGAACGCCAGGAAAACGGACTGGGACCTCTTCAATGAGATACTAGGACGCGAACTGGAGAACTGTCCAACGGAGGCAAAAGACAATGTAGAGCTCGAAGTGCAGACAGAGTCGACTGACTCTGACTATTGAGACTGACTGAGGCTCTTAAAGTTGTTTTTGAAAATTCATGTCCACTAAGCAAACCGCGTCAAGCAGGGAACACCTCATGGTGGAACCAAGAATTGGGCGAGCTAAGGAAGACAGTAAGAAAGCTTTTTAACAGAGCCAAAAGAACTGGTGAGTGGAATCTATACAGACAACACTTAACCAGGTACAATGATGCTATAAAAAGAGCAAAGAGAGAAGGGTGGAGGAAGCTATGCCGGGACCTAACAGAGACACCAGCATATGCTAGACTCCACAAGGCAATATCCAAAGGGCCACGACAAACCCTAGGCTCTTGTCTAAAACCCGATGGAGAATATACGACAACCGAGGAAGAAACGCTTGGCTTAATGCTGAACACGCACTTTCCGGGATCGAAAATTCTCCGTCAACCAGAACATACCCAGGACCCAACTCCTATCATTCCGAACAGGGGCAAAAGGGAACACTGGGAACTAGCGAAAAAGGTAGTAACCTACGAGAAGGTTAAATGGGCGATAAATTCCTTCAAACCATTTAAATCTCCCGGAATGGATGGCATAATGCCAGTCATGTTACAGCGGGGTAGCGAACTGCTGCTGCCTGCACTATGTAAAATAATGCGTGCAAGTCTAGCCACGGCGCATATACCAGAGAGTTGGAGGGAAGCAAAGGTAGTATTTCTACCAAAGACGGGACGCGACTCCTATGCGAAACCTAAATCCTTCCGACCAATCTGCCTTAAATCATTCCTCCTAAAAACGGAGGAAAAGCTCATAGAAAGGCATACCAGGGACCAATGTATTACGGGTCAACCCTCTACATCGACACCAGTATGCCTACCAAACAGGTAAATCTTGCGAATCAGCGATTCACGAGATAACCCAGAGGGTCGAACAATCTCTGAACAACAAAGAGATCGCCCTAGGAGCTTTCTTAGACATTGAGGGAGCATTCGACAATACATCATATGAAAACATCTTATCGTGTAAACTGACTGAAAGGTCAGTTTACACTTGATAACGGTTGGAGATACTTACCAACCGAAACGTCGTGTTACATTAAATAAATAAGACAATGCAAGTTCGACAAGATGTTTTCACTGTACCATTGTCTACCACCTTCAAAAACACATCATATGACTCAATCAACCGTGCGATAGCAGCACGAGGAATACATCCCATGATTGGCGGCTGGATAACCCAAATGCTAAATCATAGGAAAGTAGCAGCAAATCTCAACAGCACAACGGTTAAGGCCAAAGTGTGCAGGGGAACACCGCAAGGGGGCGTACTGTCACCGCTGCTGTGGAACCTTGTATCGGACAGCTTGCTGACACGACTGGAGAGGCAGCTTATCTTCGCTATAGGATATGCTGACGATATAGTCATCCTTACACGAGGGGGTAGTCAGGCTCATGTATTCGAAAAAATGCAAAGAGCCCTGACTACTGTCGAGCACTGGTGTGAGGAAGAGCAACTAAGGGTAAGTCCCACAAAAACTACTCTGGTTTCCTTTACCAAAAGAAGGAAACTAGAGCCCATTAGAAACATAACATTTTATGGAGAAAATCTGCGACTTGAAGACGATGTCAAATATCTAGGTATAACCCTGGATAAAAAACTCAGCTTCAAGAAACATGTAATCCAGGCTACAAATAAAGCCACGAAAACTCTTATGTACTGTAAGAGAATGTTCGGCAGATCATGGGGACTGTCACCAAAATGGTACATTGGATGTACACGACAATGGTTAGACCCATCATTACATACGCATTACCTATATGGTGGCATGCGGCAGAAAAGAGGACTGTAATACAGATACTCAACAAAACACAACGAATAGCATGTCTGGGCATAACAGGAGCGATGTCAACAAAGCCGACTGCTGCCCTAGAGAACCTGATAGGACTAAGCCCGCTACACTTAGTGGTACGGGCTGAAGCTATAACGGGGGCGAAAAGACTGCTGTCAAATGGCGCAACAATCCTATCGAAAGATGGGCACAATGCCTTATTTGACAAGATACAGGACCTTGGGCGCCTGGCCCTAAGAACAGACAGAACCAAGGTCACATACCTAGACAAACCTTTTATCATCAAAGAAAAAAGGGGACCACTGGACGCAGAAGCGAACAGGCTCAGGCAAAGAGGTTACTCAGTATGGCACACGGCAACCAAACGATCCAAGATCGGGGTAGCTGTGGGCATGGTGGAGGACGAACGACAGGGCAGACAACTCACGCTAAATCTGGGCCTGGAAAGAACAAATTTACAGGCAAGCATAATAGGAATACAAACCTGTGTCCAACTGATGAGAGAAGGGCTGCCAAGAGGCAAAACCTTCGCAATTTTCACACGAGACCAGGCTGCAACACTTGCACTACAACAGTTCGAGACTAAGTCAAGGACTGTGCAAAGCTGCTGGGAGGATCTCAGGAACCTCGCCGAAGCGCAAAATAGGCCAGAGATAATCCTAGCAGAGAATATGGGCAACAATAAGGCTGCAAGAAGGGCTAACCAACTTGCAACCCAGGGAGCCAGCAACAGCCTGGTAGGCCCTGAACCAACATGTTATGTCAGCGATAAGACCTGGAAGAGGGAAATCGGCAACTGGCTAACAAACCAGAACAAATTCTACTGGGAGCAGCTGCCAAAGATGGAACAATCCAAACAACTTATAGGCAGCCCACCCATCAAGAAGGGTGAGAACATACTGGGCCTCTCCAGACAACAATTGCGAAAGGTCGCAGGGCTACTTACAGGCCATGCACCCAGCAGGAAACACCTGCATACGCTAGGGAAATCAGTTACCTCGCTATGTAGGGGATGCAATGAAGAGGACGAAACAACTCTTCACATACTGTGCTTCTGTGAAGCATTTAATCAAACCAGGGCAACATTCCTGGGGGAAGAGAAACCCGCACCAGAGGGTATAAGAAATCTACCACTGGGCACAATCCTGGACTTCCTTGAAGCTACAGAATTGAACCTGTGGGACTAAACATATGGGACACAATAGGACTGCTTCTTAGCAGACCGCAGTGTAGGGAGCCATAAGGCACCACCCAGCGGTGGAGTTTTAGTGGGTATAGGACGAGACAGACTCGACACTGAGTCCCACACTACTGGGGGCGGCGCCGCGTAACCAGTGTTCATAAACAATTTCTCCACCGACCAAAAAAAAAAAAAAAAAAAAAAAAAACAAGAAATATTTCAAAAAGCTGCCTTGATCATTTGTTTATAAATCAAAAATTAAAGTCCAATATGTTTTGAATCTTATATTATAGAAGAGGACATCACAGATCATAGCCCAATAATGCTTCATATAAGCCAAAAAGAACCAAAGGAAAATTTAATATCAACACAGAAAAAAAGAAATAAAATTGATATCTCTAAATTTAAACAGCTTCTACAGAATTTTGATTGGTCAATTGTATTAAATGAAAATAACTCTGAAATTGCTACAAACATTTTTTTAGAAAAATACCAACAGTTGTTAGCAGATGCAACAAAAACTTACATTCTAAAAAATCCAAAATACAAAAAAATTAAAGCATGGATTACTAATGGTATTATTACCTCAATCAGAACAAGGGATAAAATGAAGAAAAAATTATCAAAAAATTATTGTCCCATTCTAGAAAAAACATATAAAGACTACAGAAATAATTTAAACAAACTTATACATAAACAAAAAAATCAATATTACAAAAATCAAATAGAAATTAACATAAAATAACATGAAAAAACTTTACGAAATAATCAAAGATGCCACTTATGAAAATTGTAATAACAAAGACACTTTTCTAAATATAAAGAATAAAAATAATGCAAATTTCAGTAGTCCACTTGAGGCATCTAATTAATGTAATGAGTACTACATTAATATAGGGGTTGACATGGAAAAAGCAATTCCACCACCACAATATGTTCAACAATTGGAGCCTCCAATAACAAACTCCGTTTACCTAATCCCAATAACAAAAAATGAACTAATAAAATACATCTCAGAACTAAAAACGAATAGCTCCCCTGGACATGATGGTATAAGGGCCGATCTTATAAAAAAGACCCATTTAGAAATTATAAACCCACTTTTACATATACCAAATTTAATTTTAGAAACAGGTGAAATACCTTCACAATTTAAAATTACAATTGTAACTCCCATTCACAAAAAAGGTACCAAAACCTTAATAAATAATTATCCACCTGTCAGCCTCATTAGTAACTTTTCAAAAATTTGTGAAAAATGCATAAAACATAGAATAACAAACTTTTTTAAACTAAACAATGTTTTATCCACAAACCAATTTGGATTTGTTGAGGCATGTAGTACAGAAGATGCGACGCATAGGTTAATAACTGAGGTTGTAAATAATTTAAACTCAAATAAAAGGTGTTTAGCGGTATTTTTGGATCTTGCCAAAGCATTTGATACCGTCCCTCATAGGGATCTTCTCAATGTACTTGAAAGATATGGAATAAGGGGAAGAGCCCTTCAGCTCTTCTCTAGTTATCTGTCGGAGCGGTATCAGATGGTAAGGCTAAATAATGTGTCGAGTGAAAAACGAAAAATAAAAATTGGCATTCCTCAAGGAACGGTCTTAGGCCCGATATTATTTATAACATATTTAAACTCCCTTTTAAAATTACAGATTGATGGGTTAACAGTATCTTATGCTGATGACACGGCAATTGTTGTTTCGGAAGATTCTTGGGAAAGCATAAGGGACAAATCCATGAACATATTGGTAGAAATAAAAAACTGGCTAGAAACTTCTAAACTAACTTTGAATTTAACAAAAACTAATTACATAGCTTTTTCTTTGACTAGTGTAAATAGACCTGAGTATACCTCGATTTTATTTAATGATGATTGCATTAAGGAGACCTCATCTACAAAATATCTCGGTATTATAATCGACAAAAATTTAAAGTGGAAAACACATATTGATTATGTCTCCAACAAAATCCGAAAACTTTTGAATAAAAAAACACTCACTATCATTTATAAAGCATTTGTAGAGTCAATTTTAAAATACGGAATACTGGTGTGGGGAGGACTTTATAATAACAGCTTATATAAGTTAAATATAATACAGAAGTACATTTTAAAAATAATTCTTAAGAAAAACCGTTTATATCCTTCTAATTTGCTTTTTAATAAAGATATTCTAGATATTAGGTCGTTATATATACTTACAACATGTTCCTATATACACACTCAACCTAACTTAAAGATTTTGATAGATCATTCCTATGAAACAAGAGCTAGATATCACGAACACATAAAAATTCCGACAAGTTTAAATAATCTTAATCTGAGGTATATAAACTACTTTGGCCCAAAACTTTATAACTTATTACCAAGAGAGGTAAAAATATGTTCTAGAATGAAAAGATTTAAATTACTAACAAAGAATGTATTTTTTGAAAATCACCATCAATTTGTAAGGATTTTGAACTAGTTATTGTGATTTTATGTCTATTTGGGTAGATTTAAGAGATCTATGATGTTAACATTATTAATCTTTTGATTGTATATGCAAATTGTTATAGTAGAATTGTTTTTGTTTTGGTTTTCACGGTGTAGAATAATATTACAAATAAATGTAATAAATTATTAAAAAACTTTACTACGCACATACAGATGTTTTTACATCTAGGTGTTGAGTACTAAGACTTGTATTAGATATAGCTATAGTTTAATTTTTGAAATAATTAAATAATATCATTCTATTGTAATAACTGATATATTGTGAAATAAATATATTTTCTAGAAGAAGTTTCTTCTAGGAAACAAATACGAATACTGTGCATGACGAATCTAAGTGTTTATAAAAATAATTAACAAAATAAATGCCGCAGATTTTTTAATTTTTTTTGTTCCGCAGGGTTATGAACGCACCTTAACAACCAACCGGTCACCGACGATCGACGTAAAATCTCGCGGTCTTAACATTAGACACGCCGTAAAGCCACGCCCCTTCATAACCTCACTTGTTTGTTATTGTTTCCAATTTCCAAATCAAAATAGAAATTGCATTTAATCGGAAAAATGCAAACTGCAACGGGCCTCAATCCGAAATTAATGGCCATCAACAATGTGACGTCATGTTTGTACATCTTAATATTGGTTTTATGGCTCCATTTGACCAATTCCTTATTTGATGTGGGGCACTTTAATAAGACATACCTGCAATGGGTTCTACTGTTCGCCGAAGTGGTCAAGTATATAATTTTTAATCGTTACAACAGCAAGGAGGTGAAGAAGAACGAAACCAAAAAAAGTAAATCACCAGGAGTGTTTAAAACTGTTGCAGTTCTACTTGGGATGATCGCCACCTATTATGTGGTCGCTGTGTTCTTTGGGGCCCCATTTTTCTCCAAACAGCAAGAAACTTTCACTTTTGCCCTTACTATGACCATATTGACTGTGCTGCCTTGTTCCCTATACCTTGGCGGTGATAAATCAGTTGCACTAATGCTCTCTTTGGCCTCGTTAAATATTACAGAGCAATACAAGCAGTTTCTTGCACTCATGCAATTTACTTGTCTAGGTGCTTGGCTTGGGGCAGTCGTAATACCTTTAGACTGGGATAGGACTTTTCAAGTGTGGCCAGTGCCGTGTATCTTGGGTGCATTGGCGGGGCTCTTTTTTGGACATTTTGTGTTGTTGGTACTTTATGTGTTTGAAAGGAAAAATAAGAAGAAATTAAAAGCTGAATGTTAGTTGAAATGGTAAATTATGATAATCAGACAGTATTAAGTAGAATTTGTGTTTTAAATTGTTTTAATTAGAACTATAATGCTATTTATTGAATAAAATGCTAAACTGAAAAAATATTTTTTTGTCTTAATAAACTTACAAGAACTAAACCTGAACTGAAGGGTATGCAATGCATATGAGCCCAAGTGCCAAGGGAGCTTATCCGAGCCCATTTACATTGTTATTTGTATATACATATTTATCATATTTGAATAGTCTAATAATCATGGGTTGGTAATGAATAAAAAAAAGAGTAACTACATGCTTATTGGTACTAATTCTGCAATAAACAAGGTTCATCTGTATAATTTTTCCATTTTACATATTAATTGTGCACCTCTACCAAATGTAGAGCACACTAGAAATGTTCAGTTATGTTTGATAAGAACTTAAACTTTGAAGCCCATGTCCAGTTGAAATTGTGAGAGTTTATTTTAAATTAAACAGTTTATATGCCTTCAAATATATTTTACTGATAGGGACTAAACTTATGCTAATCAAGTCACTTATTCTACCACAATTGGACTATTGTAGTTGGTAGTTAAGTAGATATAACTCGGTTAAGGCTGATATACCTTAGGTAAAAAGGTTCCTGAACTCTCCCCTGCGTACTACAAATATATACAAAAAAACTTTAATAATTGCAATTTATTTTTCAAGTGCTGAAATCTACCTAGTAGCGAAATCATAATTTAAATGTTACTTTTATCAAAATTATTTTAATCATATCAACATTATTCATATTTTAATTCATAATAAATTATTAACATTTAACAGATTAGAACATGAGGTGTATACATATCTTTGATGTAAATATAATTTGGTTGTATTGTTAAGATATTTTTTTGCCTCTTTAAATCTACTTTATCCAGGGTCATTTAATTGTTAATTGAAACCTATATACCAAGTCTTTTTCTTAGTTTTCTTTCATTTATAAAAAAAAAGTGGCGCCCTCTTATTTAATAGTTATAATCAAGTTTAGATTCTTTAATAGCCAGTCATAAGTGAACCTTCGAATCCAAAGTCTCCAATAATTCTGAGCTACCGTCTGCAAACTCTTGGCAAAATAGTAACGTGTGCGTTAAGTATTTGGAATTTGTGAAATTTCTAAAAGGCATTTTAATGAGCACCAAATTGTGCAACTTTGCCTCAATTTAACCGACCTCGTATATTATCTAGTTTACGAGATCCCAATGGTGACAAAACAAAGGTAAGGACACAAAGTCACGGTCTCATCAAATCCATATAATTTCTTAAAAAAGCTCAAAAGCTTCACAAGTTTCGCTCCTATCGGAGCATCATCAGGCCTAAAAAATACATTACAAGCAGCGCCGTAGCAACAACATAACGGGCCTGGGTTCGAGACTATATCCGCGGGCCCCTAAAGAGATACTAACCTTCGTCTCTCCATAAATCGACGGCTTAAGGAAAGACAAAATTAAAAGGCTATTACATATTAACTAAAATTTTTTGAAATTAATATTAAGACAAAAATACTAATAACAATAGTTACGGAAAAATATTAAAAACATATGTGCATAATTATAAAAAACATTTACAAAAGGTTACAAATACAAAGTTAATATAGAAGAAATACAACCATTAAAAAGTTACTTTTCGAGATTTAGCAGTCGCAAATGATTTAATAATTTCCTTTAAATTTAGAGCGAGCAACTTTATTTTCAATGGACAGCATTGCCAAAGAAGATAATCGATTTTGATTCATCGAATTCCTTAAATATATTTTGATTAATTTTAATTTTGAGAACGATCGTTCTGCCGATGCAACCGTTACAGGAATTGTCAGATATAGGAAGCATAATGTTATTATTTCAGTAAAGCTACTACTAGACGAATAATTGTCAACCAGGATAAATTTAAGCACATCTTTAACTGACCTAATATTTTTAAGTTCTTCAGAAAAACATGCTCGAAATGCTAATAATTGATTCGAAAGTATATCTGATATATCATCTTGATATATTTCACGAATATTTTCAGCCATTTGGTATATTACTGTGTCACTAGAATTTAATAGAACTTCTGTATCCAAAATATTGAAGTTAGTAGATATTTGTTGTAAACTAAGTGTTCTATATTGTAACTGACTAATAATAATGTCCAGCGTTTTATAAAAAACTTAAACTCTAAAGATATCTTCCGCAGTTTGAAAAACAAAGTCATTTGCAGATTCATCAAAAAAAAACGTCTACGTTTAGAAATTCGTTTTTGGCCAAACTCTGGACTTACCCCATTTACTCGCCGTGGCTTGAGCTTCTTCTTTTACATTTAGAAACTCATTTCGAAGATTATATGTCATTTGTAACGTTTTTTAGGAGTTTACTCGATTTTTGTATATCTTGCTGCTCATTTTGCAAGTTTTGATGCTGCGTCTATGCTATTTAAAATTCTAGATTGCAAAATAATTAGAAATACTGTCAAAGTTTAGCAATGTAGTTTTATATCCTTTAGAGTCGTCAATTTCAGTTTTATTATTTGATGTTAAAATAATTTTTGACAAGGCCATGCTCTTAAGGCTAAGTCAAGATACCTAAATCTTAAGGCTTTTATAGGATCATTTCGTGAAGACCAACGGGTTGCTGATAGTTTTTTAAGCTTTACATTCGACTCGCTCTTACATGACTCAAGCAACGCCCATCTTTTAATACTGTGGGCAAAAAAAACATACAAGCTTTGCACTAAATCAAAAAAATTTGTAATTTTTTCTACATTATTTACAGAATCGTTCAAGACCAAGATTAATAAGATTATGCTCAGCACAGTGTAAAAAAGGAGCATTTTTCGCCACTTTTAAAATTCTAGATTGAACCCCATTATACATACCGCTCATATTTGCGGCACCATCGTAACCTTGACCACGCAATTTCTTTAAGTTGCTAATTTCATTAATTGCATTTATAATTTCATTGGTAAGATTTTCCGATGTCTGATTTTCAATTGGAATAAAACCCATAAATGACTCTTTAATAACAAGATCTACTAACTTCTTATTTTGATCATATTAAACAGAAACATATCGAAAAATAAGACTAAGCTGATCAATTTTAGATATATCCTGAGTAGTATCTATAATTATTGAAAAAAAAGGATTTATTATTTCATTTTGTATTTGCGGACTTAAATAAGTAGTTGACATTTTCGAATGATTCTCTAATGAATTTTTTAAAACTTGATCATAGAAAGTAACTTTATAATGGACAAAAACACTCCTGGATTGCTTGAATTTAAGTTTTGATTTGTACCTCGAAATGGCATATTTGTTGTCGCTAAAGTAAGAGTTACATCAATAATTCGCTCTAGTATTTGCCTCGATTTATTAATCTCCTGATGAAACAAATCTTCTTGGGCTTTGTCTATTGTTTTATTATTTTTTTATTTATCAAAAATAGCACAACAATTATTATGCTCATCATTTGCTTCGTGTCTCTTTATGATACGGTTTAAGTGATTCCAGTCACTAAAACCATAAATCAATTGATCGGGTTTTTGTAAGTTACAGAATAACCAACATGGTTGACAGTAACATTTATTTAGTTTAAGTGAATAACATAGCCACCATATTTCTGTTTTAATGCCAGATTTAGATATTTCTGAATAATAAAATGAGGAAAAACTTCTATTGTTTGCATCTTCGGGAAATGGTCCTCGTGGACGACAAGGTTCGTTATCAATAATAAATCTTTTCTCTTGGATTAATAAAGCTTCGCCAAAATTAGCTTTGTCCGTAGGAAAATTTACCTATAAATATTATTTTTTTATTCCTAGTTTTAGCGTTAGTGCTAAATCTAGATTCTAGAATAAAGAGATGTGGAATGGAACAAATGGATATGGAACAGCGAACGAATAAAAAAATTTAATACAAATTACCAAAAAAAAAATTATAATTTATTCGTGATCTAATTTTAATATAGGTTTTTTACAATCTGATCATAAAATGCGATTTTAATAAAAACAGAAATATTTTATGTAAAACCTACGGGACGTTAGTGTTACAGATCCATTTGTCAGACTATGCACCTACTTACATTAATATCTGGTTCATCATTGATAAGTATCTCTGATTCTGACATCTGACATAAATATGTAAAAAATGCGTAAAACAAAACAAAGTAAAATAACATACTTAATGTCAGGAAAGGCTAAGTCGTCAGATTAATTTATTGTAGAAACCCTATAATAGGTAGTTGTTTTGAGAAGCCCGTTTGATACTTTAAAAGTTATGGCTTACTCTAAGGAATGAATCGTTGTGCTAATGAGAGACTTTTGATAGTATGATACTTCAATAATTTTGTTTGTAAACTGTTCTAGCCAGGCGGCATTAGGTCAATAAAAGATAGAGAGTTTTTAAGAACACTTGTACTATTTGGCCGGTCTAATATAAATAATTATGTTTCGAGACCTAAGAAGTGAGATATTGAAAATTTGTAAAATACTTACCACTAAGAGATTGACTCACAATCGTAGACGTAAAGGGTGTAGCAATCCCACCAGTAACAAAATTAGTTAAAGAGGAACTGCTTGAATTGATTAAATGAAAAATTGAAATTTGTAAATTTTTGGATGTTTTCGAGTTTTCTCTTCAAGCTCGGCTTTCTTTTTCCTTTTACTTGCACCAGATAAATGTTTATAATTGGAACTCATTTTATAGACTGTTAATAAGAGAAAAGATTTGCTTCGGCTGCGGATAGGCACATCGATGTAAGAATTTTACTGAGTTTTGGATTTTTATGTTTTTTATGTGGTTTGTTAGATTATATAAGTTCACAATATATTATTGAGTTTTAGTTCAAATTTACATCCTTTGTTTATTTATTTATTATTATGTTTATTAGCTGGCTACGGGCCCTTGAGAGTGGCGGGCCTGGTTCCACCGAACCCGTGGAACCATTGTAGCTACGGCGCTGATTACAAGATATTTTTCAAAAA
The DNA here is from genome assembly GCF_022605725.1 of Anthonomus grandis grandis. Lineage (NCBI taxonomy): Eukaryota > Metazoa > Arthropoda > Insecta > Coleoptera > Curculionidae > Anthonomus > Anthonomus grandis. The sequence continues at coordinate 13,075,375 of NC_065564.1, forward strand.
GAACCGTTTATAAAACCCATTACCTAGACCTGCACAGATCACATTACAACTAACAACAAAAGAAAAGCTAGGTTAAATTAACAATTCCCACCATAGATAAAAATGTAAAATGTCACCAGTGAGGAACGATCGAGCAACCTTTAGATTCACAGGCGCGTGTCTAACCCATAGGCCACCAAGTAACATGATAAAACATAGGGAACACTCCGAACTATACTATTAAGTGTGAATATAAGTAAACATCTTAACAATAAAAACTAAAAATATCTAAAATCGCAAAAGAAAAGACTTTTTAAGCGAGGTTGTTATAAATGAGGTGAGGTTCAAACGAGAAAATATCGTTCACACACACAAGGACAGGGCTCTTCTTAGCTTTAGTTATTTCCATTTTTTCTAACAAGTCCAGTTTTTTGCCTTTTGAGCACTCATGCAAAATATCCGCTCCCTGAGTCAAAGAAAAACCATGTGAGGAGGCCAATAAATAATTTTCAAATGCCGATTTAGTTTCGATCATGTCAGTATCCCTATACCTGTCCACCAAACTTGTATGTTCCTTTATTCTGGTAGAAAATTTTCTCCCCGATTGCTCTATGTAAATGGCATTACAGTCATTACATCCTTTTTTTTTTTTTTTTTTTTTTTTTTTTTTTATTGTAAACACAAGCACAAGAGGAAAATCCTATGTCACTCTTGGAGTGGTGCTTGCGCGAACATATTTGTGGGCATTTATCTTGAATCGCTGTAGGTTGTATGCGTCGGGAAATATGTCAGGTGGAAGCCCGTTCCACAAAGAAGATGTTCTCCAGATGAATGAGTCCCGATACAGCGACGTCCTTGGGGTAGGCAGGTGTACTCCATGTTGATGAGCCGCAACTGCTAGACGCGTCCTTCTTGCCGGAACAGCCCTGGGTGGAATCAGGCCTGCCAGCTCAGAGGAGCACTGACCGTGATAATAACGGTAGAATAAACAGAGATCGGCCACCTTTCTCCTGTGCTCCAGACTCTTTGTCAGTTCTGGTTTGTCGATAAGACGAATAGCTCTCTTGTGTATAGAATCCAGCAGGTTTAAACTATGCTTGGGTGCAGAGCTCCAGACATGCGAGCAATACTCGAGGGAAGGGCGTATTTGAGCCTTATAAAGAGTCAGCAGCTGTTCTGGTGTATACTGCAGCCTGCGTTTTTTTTAGCGTTAAAATTGACCAAATTGTTATCGGCCCACTCCAAGATTGTTCTAATATCATTGTTGGTTGAAGCTACTTGTTGCTGCCTAAGATTCTGAGAACTTGCGGCTGTCGTTGGTTTGGCGGACTTAAATGTGGAAATAAGTGTGCTATCGTCCGCAAAGCTGTTGATGGATTGACAGTGGTTCCTAGCAAATCGTTGATATATATCAAGAAAAGGGTGGGGGATAGAATGCATCCTTGAGGGACTCCAGCGTTAATGTTAAATTTGTCGGAGAGGTGTCCATCGACGGCTTCTTGGATTGTTCGTTGTTCAAAAAAACTTTTGATCCAATTCAATAATGAGTTTTGTATGCCGATTGAGGAGAGCTTGGTTAGTAGTCCCTCATGCCACACTCTGTCAAATGCCTTGGAAATGTCAAGAGCGACTGAGCGGGACTCGCCGTGCTTCTCCATGGCCTCCGTCCACAAGTGTGTGACGTAAGCCAGGAGATCGCCGGTGGATCTAAGCTTTCGGAAGCCGTATTGATGATCGCTGATTAGTCCAGATGATTCCAGATATCTTAACAGTTGTTGGTTGACTGCTTTCTCCATAATCTTCGATATTACTGGAACTAGTGCAATCGGGCGGTAATTGGAGGGCATCGTCTACTTAGCCTTTTTGGGTACAGCTTGCACTCGAGTAATTTTCCAGCTTGTTGGAAATTGGCCCTGCTTATACGATGCAGTGAACAGTCTACATAAAGGTCAATTTGTCTGCAGAACGTTTTAGTATTAGGGCTGGAATTCCATCGGGTCCAGAAGCTTTGTTGGTGTCTACGCTTTTAAGAATTTTATTTATAATTCGTTGGGGAAACGAAATTTCTCCCATCGATGAATTCACCCTTGGCAAATATGGCGGTGTTTTGCCTTGCGAGTGCAGAGTAGAATTGGACGCGAAGAGTTTACCCAGTAAGTTGGCTTTTTCCCTTGCTGTTACCGCGATAGAACCATCATCTGCTGTTAGGGGTGACAAGGCCGACTTAGCAAATCCTTGACTAACGGCTTTCGATACCGACCAGAAAGATCTTGTTCCGTTTGGGCAGTTTAGCAGTTTGTTTTTGATCCTGTTGTTGTGACTCTCTTTGCATTCATCAATAATTCGCTTGCAGCTATTTCTGAAGGCTAAAAAGTTCCTCCGATTTTCGATGGAAGGATGTTGACGCCATTTGCGATATGCTGCGTTTTTAGTGTTTACTGCCTTTTTGCAATTCAGGTTGAACCATTGCTTGTTGTTTGATCCGCATTTAGTAGAAAAAGGATATAAGCTTCCATTCCTGCCAAGATCGTCCCTGTAATTCGGTTTGCACATTCTGAGATGTTATTGGTTCTAAAGCAAACTTCTTTCCAAGGGAATGAGCGATAAAATTGCCGAAGATGGGATGAGATCTTAATGAATATAACTAACTAGCTGACTTTTTAAACTGTTTGTAGTTTTAAAAGCAATTGTAAGATTTGTAGACTTAAAAAACTTTGCCAGCTGAAAAGAAATATTACCAAAAAATTACATTGATTTAAAAAGGTGCCTATTTTCATTATTAAGATGGATTAAGTTGTAAGTAAGTTTGTATTTATTATAGAATTTAGAATAAAGGCGATCAAGTGGAAAACCATTATTAAAAGCAATATGTTTAATTATATTTAGTTCATCAAGAAAAACTTCTCTAGAAAAGGGAATTAAAAGAGGCAAATTTGTAGGAATAATGGGAGTTTGAGGAGTATTGGATGACATTGTCCGTAGTGGTGGGTTTGCGGTAGATCTCAAATTCAAGTTTGTTGGTATTTTTTGAAATAAGCACATCAAGAAAAGGTAACTTTCCATCTCTTTCTTCTTCAATGGTAAACGAAATATTTGCGTGAAGAGAGTTTATAGAAATGAGCAAATCCGCCAATTCTAGATCATTTCCATTCCATACCACAAAAATATCATCAACGTATCTCCTATATACAGTGAGAAAAGCACCAATGACAATCTTTTTCTCCAAATGGTGCATACAAATTTCACTGAGAAGAGGAGAGAGGCAAGACCCTATTGCTAGTCCAGTAATTTGTCTAAAAAACCTGTTGTTGAAAACGAAAAAATTCTGATCAAGTACTAGCTTAAGGAGTGTTAAAAGATCATCAACAATAAATCTGTCAAGCGGTGACTTCATTTCTTCTTCTTCGTGGGAAGCAAAAGGGACCTGACTAGATCAAGGCAATCACCAGGTGGAATGCTTGGAAATAAGTTCTTAACGTCGAGAGAAATTAGTTTTGAACCCTCTGGTATGCAGATATTTTTTTAAAAATTTGTCAACTCTACTGAATTTTTTGTGGAATAAGTACTTCTAAAACCAGTTTCGTCTCTGAGTGTAGTATTTAACCAGGCTGACAAGTTGTAACAAGGTGAGTTTACAAACGATACTACTGGCCTAATAGGGAGATTGGGTTTATGGATTTTAGGAAGGCCGTAGAGGAGAGGAGTTCTGGGATTCATAGGGTATAATTTTTCTATCCTAGTATGAAAACATTCTAAAGTCAGATTACACTTATCAAGGGTTTGTTTAACCTTGGAGAAAAAAGAGCTAGTAGGATCTTTGTTTACAATAACAAAGTCACCCGAACCCAAAAAATCCAAAACCTTCTCTATGTAATCATCCCTCTTAAGTATAATCAGGCAATTACCCTTGTCAGCTTTCGAAAGGATTAAATCGTGACTAAAACTGGACTTGTTAGAAAAAATGGAAATAACTAAAGCTAAGAAGAGCCCTGTCCTTGTGTGTGTGAACGATATTTTCACGTTTGAACCTCACCTCATTTATAACAACCTGTCTTAAAAAGTCTTTTCTTTTGCGATTTTAGATATTTTTAGTTTTTATTGTTAAGATCTTTACTTATATTCACACTTAATAGTATAGTTCGGAGTGTTCCCCATGTTTTATCATGTTACTTGGTGGCCTATGGGTTAGACGCGCGCCTGTGAATCTAAAGGTTGCTGGATCGTTCCCCACTGGTGATATTTTTATTTTTTATTTTTTAAGCATACTTTTTTATCTATGGTGGGAATTGTTAACTTAACCTAGCTTTTCTTTTGTTGTTAATTGTAATGTGATCTGTGTAGGTCTAGGTAATGAGTTTATAAGCGTTCTTTTTGAAAAATATCTTAATGTATTTTTTAGGCCTGATGATGCTCCGACAGCCTGATGATGCAGGAGGACAAAACACGTGTAGCTTTTGAGCTTTTTTAAGAAATTATATGGATTTGATGAGACCGTGACTTTGTGTCCTTACCTCTGTTTTGTTTTCGTTTGGTCTCTTAGAGAAAAATGGATGATACGTTTCTATCTCAATGGTGAGATTCGAGTTTGGAGCACCCTGTACATACGTATTATTATTATTATTATTTTGCTCGCATTGTAGCTATTTACTAAATAAAGGTTTAAAAAAAATATAAATTTGTAGTAGAGGTGTATGGCGACCTTTACGCCGACCGGTCGCGCTTAAATTCGTTTCGAAGTAAAACCGTGTTTATTAATTCTAAAAGTAAAATAAATGTTTAAATTTAGTAACAAATATATAAATTAGTGCTACTGAATTAAATTCTTCGTTCATATTTTGAATTTGAAAACAAAGCAAGCAACAAATTGCAATTATAAATGCCTGTATATACCTCGTGCAGTTGTTCGTATTCGTGGATTTACCTCGTAAAAACAGCAAGGTCACGGGTACTAGATACTGTCTTGCACTGATAAGATGGTACTGAATCGTTAAAGCGGCCCGTACATGAGAATGGATGAAGTAGCGGTCAACAAATTATTACTTGAGCTACAGAACACTAGAGCAGAACTAAAAAAATCTATAAGGGACAGTGAATCCCGTATATTGGAGGAGTTAGAGACAAAAATAAAAAAACTTGAAGTGGAAAATACTTCTCTTAAAGAAGAAATTGAAAACTATGAAATAAAAAGCAAAAAGAAAAATATTATTGTTTTTGGCATTAATAAGGAAGTAGTTTACAATGTCTCTAAACTTTGTCAAGATCTGAATCAGGTACTAGGAACAGACATATCCGAACGAGATATAAGCGATGTATATTTGTTAGGAAAATCCGAAAATAGTCCTATCAAAATCGAGTTTGTAAGTTTTTTAAGAAAAAAGCATGTACTGGTTAATCTCAAGAAACTAAAAGGAACAAAAATTGGGATTTCGGATGATCTGACCAAAAATCAACAGGAGGACTTGAGAAAATTAAGAAACTATTTAAAAATTATAAGGAATCAACAACCAGATGAAAGCAGTTACATAAGAAGATTTAAACTTTACATTAAATACTTAGGATATACTGCAAAACAACTGGATGAAGGCGAATATGTCGTTTCAGATCGACGTCCCAATAGTGCTCCAGCTACCCCAACAGACACAGTACAACACAATAATAAAGACAAGGCGGAGAAAGATATACAGATCCACCAGCAGCAACAGGAGAATCGAGTCAGGAAAAATTAAGGAAACAAAATAATCACAAATCACAAAGAATCCACAAATAATTCTACTAGCAACCAAGAAACACCGAAGAACATATCAAGTAAAAAGCCTTTAACTAAAACCAAAACTTCGTCGTTATCTGATGCAAATAGAATTAAAACAAGGTCTAAAAACCAATCGGGTAAGCGCACAATAACAAAAAAAAATAAAAAAAAAAGTGTAAAATTTTAGTAGGTAATTTAGTAAATATTAAATATAGTTTTTAGTTTAAATTAATTACAAAAGGAAAATGGATCCAAATATATTAAACTTTGAAGCTAACGAGTATAAAACCATATTGTGCAGTGATTTAAACAGTATTAACTCAAAATGTTTTAATCATAATTCCATAAAAATATTTCAACTAAATATCTGTAGTGCTGTTAAAAATCTTGATAATTTATTGCTCTTATTGTCACAGATTGAGGTAAATTTTGATATCATAGTATTGACAGAAACTTTTCAGATATTGAACACAGATATTTTAAATATTTCAGGATATGATTTGCTTTACAATCATGGCAATATTAATAAAAATGACGGTGTTCTTGTATACATTAGTCAAAAGTTCAGTTATAAATTTGAAATAAAAAAATTGTCAAATATGAATTTTATTGATCTTGATCTAACTCAACAAAAAAATGAATCTTTTAAAATTACTGCTATATACAGACCACCGTCCACAGATGCTGACGTTTTTAATGCAGACCTGCTTCATTATTTATCTGAGTTGCCTAGGTTGGATGTTCACGTTATTTGTGGGGATATTAATATTGATTTAAATCATGTTCAAGAATATCTTAACCTTCTTAATGCAAACTCCTATGTTTCGTACGTAAATAATGTTTGCACTTGGGAGAGAAATTTACAGAAATCCTGTCTAGACCACTACTTTGTTAAATCCGGAAATTCTGAAAATATTAAAGCTTATTTGTTAAATTACAAGATAACGGATCATTATCCAACTATCATTGAAATAGGAGATCAGAACAATTTATGTAGAAATTGTCCAAATAAAATCATTAAAGAATACATTAATTATGGAAAATTGATACAAGACTCCTTTTTAATAGACTGGAATTATTTTTACTCTTGTAAGGACTTAAAACGTTAAAATAAACAAAAAAAAAATTCCAAGGGAGGGTTGGATTAGTCCAAGCCTACTAAATGCTATTAATAGTAAAAATGTACTACATCAAGAATTAAAAAAATCTCCTAATAATTTAACTCTAAAACAAAATTACAACATGTGTAAAAGAAGTCTTGCAAAATCCATCGCCGCCTCAAAAAAACAATATTTTGAAAAATTACTAAGTAACCAACAAAACACCAAATGCCTATGGGATTCAGTCAATAAAATTTGTAACAAAAACCAAAAAAATCAGGAAATTGAAAAAATAAAATCAAAAAATAAAATTATATCTGATAAAAAAAAATACCTGACGTATTTAATAAACACTATTGCTCAGTAGGGGAAAACTATGCCAAAAAAATTAAAAAACCTAAAAATGTTATTGACAACGAAGCTGAAATAGCAAACAATATGTTTCTTAATTTTGTTACTGAACAAGAAATATAAAAGATTATAAAAAAATTAAAGACAAAAAAATCCCCCGGTTTTGATGCTATACGTACTGAAATCTTAAAATTAATTCATAAAATTAATCTCATACCCATTAGCATTTTTAATAAACAAATGTATAAAAAAGGGATATTTTCCAAAACCATTAAAAATAGGTATTATTTCTCCTTTGCTAAAATCTGGAAGTAGACTGGATATTATAAACTACAGACCAATTTCGCTGTTAACAAACATAGCAAAAATTTTTGAAAAAGTGCTAAAAAGTAGAATCATGAAATTCTTAAAAAAATACAAATTGATATCCGAGAATCAGTATGGGTTCATGGAGGGTAGATCGACGGAGGATGCAATTGCTGGGCTCACATCACAAATATATAAAAATCTTGATGAAAGCAGCCCGACATTGTGTATCTTTGTTGATCTGGCCAAGGCGTTCGATACAGTTTCGCACTCCTTGCTCTTAGAAAAAATCAAAAGATATGGCCTTATGTGATAGAATACAATATACAAAAATCGGTGGAGTAATGAGTGAGGCTGGGTCGATAACCTGTGGCGTTCCTCAGGGGACTGTTTTGGGACCACTACTGTTTGTTTTGTATATAAATGGCTTACTTAAACTGAACATCAATGGTAAAACTATATCATTTGCTGATGATACTGCTATTTTGTTTAAGGGAGAAACATGGGAGGAATTAAAAATTCAAGCAGAAAGGGATTTTTCGCTAGTTAAAAAATGGTTTGATTTTAACTTATTAACTGTAAATCTTGAAACAACCAAATGCATATTATTCTCTCCCAATGATAAAACAATAAACTGTCAAGGCATAATAGTGGATAATCAAGCATCTGCGACAAAGACTATAAAATATTTGGGAATTATTATAGACAACAACCTCCGATGGGACCATCACATCAAATATGTTGTTCAAAAGATTAGATGTGTCATGCCAAAATTAAACTATTTGAAAGACTTCCTGTCAACGAATCAATTAAAAACTCTATATTTTTCATTAGTGTAGTCACATTTGATCTATGGAATAATTGGTTGGGGAGGGTGCTAAACTCACATGTTACAGGTTTAGAAATAACTCAAAAATGGGCACTTAAAATTGTATTTAACAAAAGTAGGTTTTTTGCATCGGATACATTATATGGCATAAGTGGTGTCATGGATATCAGACAGCTTTTCTGTTATAGAATGCTCTTAAGAACGTTTAAGAAACCTCAAGAAAGTTTAGTTTCCAACGAAACAAACTATAATTTAAGGTCTTCAAATAAAGTTATTATTCCAAAATGCAAAAAAATGTGCGGACAGAGAAGCTGGCTATACCTAACTCCAAGACTATATAATAAAATCCCTGATGATATTAAATGTTGTGAAAGTTATATTAGTTTTAAAAGAAAAGTGTCAGACTGGTTTCTGAGGGTACTATCGCGAGAGGATTTAAACAGTTTTGTGAAACAAAAAGAAAACAAATATTAAATTATATACCCAAAGACTTATATTGAAGTGGAAAAGTGTAAGAAAGTGTCACACAAAAAGCAAAATGATTTTTGCTTTTTCGACAATACTTATGAACGTTTATTACGGTAAATTTATAGTAAAATATGTATTAATATCGAGATTAATATTGAATTCAAATTGTATTTTACATTTGTTTAATACACGTCCTATTTATTAGTCATTCAATAAATGAACAGCTACAACTAGTTCTCCGTTAACATGAGTCTTTAAAATAAATAAGTGAGAACTTGGGTCTGACCAATGACTCCATTGGACTCCAAGAGAAACGCTTTCCGTTTTAAATTACCACCCATATTTTTTTTACCATAGGTCAACATAAAATGCAATATAAAAGGGTGGACAAGAAAAGAGTGCTGGGATATCTCGCGGAGAGTGGTCGTGCAAGTTCTTTAAAACAAAGGAAGTAAATAAAATAAAGCTCAAGGGGCGCCAGTGACCAAATTACCCTTAAAACTAGTTAGGTTATTAAACAAAATGTTTAAATTAAATTTAAATTACTCCAAGTCGGATTCTCTTGCTCAAATATTAACCTAATTGATCTAAAAATATCAAACTTACCTGCTGCGTAAATCTCCTAGTAAAGAACGGGATAAAATACTTAAGGTCGTATTTGGCGAATCCCTTGATCCTATTGGAGATAAACGAAACTTCCATCTCCCCCTCGGTGGTTTCAGACAAGTGCTCCGAGTCCAAAGCTTGTCCCCACTCCCTGGTTTTACTTAAGGTCACCTCCCGGTCCTTCTTCTTCTTCCTCTGCTTCCTGGTGGGGTTTTTCGTGGCCTGCATAAACTTCAGCAGGGGCATCGTCGACCCACCGAAGACCAGAGTGGTAAACAAAACGATAATCAACGTAGTGGTTATGATGACGTGTCTGGTCTCGTCGCTGAAGTTCAAATGTAGGGAGAGGGCGTACGAAATGGCCCCCCTAAGACCACTGAACCACATGATGAACATCATTTTCTTTGTTATTTGATGCTCACGGAAGCGATTCACTAAGATCGCCAAAGGGAAGATGTTACAAGCGCGTCCGATGAGACACAAAATGATGCTCCACACTATTAGAGCCGGCTCGATTCGATGCTTGAAGCTGAACAAAGCCAAACCGAGATAAGCGAAGACGCACGTTTCAGCGATAAACGCCAAGGTCCTCAAGGTTTGCTGCATCGTGATTTGAGTCACTGTAGACAAATTAAAATGGGCATAGTGTGACATGACTATGCCACAAAACAAGATGGCCATGATCCCGGACAAGTGAATGCCTTCGGCTAAGACGTATGGGGCATAAGTGAAGACCAACATCATAGCGAATTCCAGGGACGGATTTTTACGTAGATCCACGTGTTTTAACAGCAGGGCACTTATGAGGGCGAAAATCACCCCAATGCCTGCCGATGCGAAAAACATCAAACAAAAGTTCTCGATGCCGACCACAATCGCTTCTCCGGTACTCATGGTGGGATGGTTTGATTCTAATGCTGCCGTAGTGAGAACGATAGCGATCGCGTCATTTAAAATACTCTCGCCAAACACCAACATGTTAAGTACCGGGTCTACGTTTAAGGCGTGGAATATCGCCACTGTGGCGACCGGATCTACGGCGGAAATTAAGGAACCGAAAGCGAAAGACTCGACAAAACCCAGTCGATATACGACGTCCGCCAAACCGAGGAAGTAGATGCCAAAGCCGATCACGAATGCTGAGATGGTCGTGCCGAATATGGCGAACACCAATATGGAGCCGATGTTCTGAAAGAAGTTGCCTTTGTGCAAATTGTAGCCTGATTCGAATATGATGGGGGGGAGTAATATGAGGAAGAACGCGGTGGGTGAGAAGGCTTCTTCCTTTCGCCAGTTGCTAATGTTCCTGAAAAGAAGAAAGTGTGTTTGAATTAGGCAATTGTTTCAAAACAAAAATCAATTTCCTAATAATCTTTGCACAATACATAACTGTTAAGTTGCCAGACACTGCCAGGCATAATTTTTATTTATGTGACATCGAAAAAGAACCGAAAGTTGTTTTTATAACAGGAGCTGATTAGGCATCAGCGTTATGAACGGTTATTATGCTTTAGTCACTTATAGTGTATAGGTTTGAATAGAGTTTTTAGTTGATATAGAAAAGTCGCGCGGGTACCTTCTAAGTGTTTCTCACATACAGTAATAAACGTTAATCAAAATAGAAATATTTGAATTTTATTCACACCATATAACCAATATAGCTCTATAAGTGCATTTGAGATACAGACTTTTAAGGATTTTGTTTGCAAGATTTCGTTATGTATTTATCACATTTTCACCACAAATGTGTAAGCGATACGTACCGTTGCCGGGATGTTTATTTTAACAAAACGGCGCGGTCCCCGAAGAAATTTAAAAAGTTTAAAAATGCCAAAACCATCGCGAAATAAGCGTGATCGTTCGTCAAGCTCATCAAATTCTAGCGGTAGTGATAGCGACTCCAGTTCAAGTTCTGAAAATAATTCGCTTGGTCGGTATAATAAGTCATAAGAAATCGCAACAAAAATTGAAGAAAAGTTTCTTTGTGAAGAAGAAAATTGAGGAAGTTATGGCAATTTTGGTGTTAGATCCAAAACAAATTCATATTTTTGCCTATAGATTGGAAACTTTCAAGTTTTTCGAAAAAAGTGTAGAGTAACTTTTTGTTCTATTCTTAAAACTGTTCACTTTAATCCAAGTTTCATTAAAATCGGTCAAGAATTGAGGAAGTTATGGCAATTTTGGTGTTGGATCCAAAACAAATTCATATTTTTGCCTATAGCTTGGAAACTTTCAAGTTTTTCGAAAAAAAGTGTAGAGTAACTTTTTGTTCTATTCTTAAAACTGTTCACTTTAATCCAAGTTTCATTAAAATCGGTCAAGAATTGAGGAAGTTATGGCAATTTTGGTGTTGGATCCAAAACAAATTCATATTTTTGCCTATAGATTGGAAACTTTCAAGTTTTTCGAAAAAAGTGTAAAGTAACTTTTTGTTCTATTTTTAAAACTGTTCACTTTAATCCAAGTTTCATTAAAATCGGTCAAGAATTAAGGAAGTTATGGCAATTTTGGTGTTGGATCCAAAACAAATTCATATTTTTGCCTATAGCTTGAAAACTTTCAAGTTTTTCAAAAAAAGTGTAGAGTAACTTTTTGTTCTATTCTTAAAACTGTTCACTTTAATCCAAGTTTCATTAAAATCGGTCAAGAATTGAGGAAGTTATGGCAATTTTGGTGTTGGATCCAAAACAAATTCATATTTTTGCCTATAGATTGGAAACTTTCAAGTTTTTCGAAAAAAGTGTAGAATAACTTTTTGTTCTATTTTTAAAACTGTTCACTTTAATCCAAGTTTCATTAAAATCGGTCAAGAATTGAGGAAGTTATGGCAATTTTGGTGTTGGATCCAAAACAAATTCATATTTTTGCCTATAGATTGGAAACTTTCAAGTTTTTCGAAAAAAGTGTTGAGTAACTTTTTGTTCTATTCTTAAAACTGTTCACTTTAATCCAAGTTTCATTAAAATCGGTCAAGAATTGAGGAAGTTATGGCAATTTTGGTGTTGGATCCAAAACAAATTCATATTTTTGCCTATAGATTGGAAACTTTCAAGTTTTTCGAAAAAAGTGTAGAGTAACTTTTTGTTCTATTCTTAAAACTCTTCACTTTAATCCAAGTTTCATTAAAATGAGTCAAGAATTGAGGAAGTTATGGCAATTTTGGTGTTGGATCCAAAACAAATTCATATTTTTGCCTATAGATTGGAAACTTTCAAGTTTTTCGAAAAAAAGTGTAGAGTAACTTTTTGTTCTATTTTTAAAACTGTTCACTTTAATCCGAGTTTCATTAAAATCGGTCAAGAATTGAGGAAGTTATGGCAATTTTGGTGTTGGATCCAAAACAAATTCATATTTTTGCCTATAGATTGGAAACTTTCAAGTTTTTCGAAAAAAAGTGTAGAGTAACTTTTCTAAATTATCTTACACGCCACCCCGTGTTTTAGATAAACAATCTGTTTCTTCGACTAATTTAAGTGACTTAGATAAAGCAAATGCAAAGATTATTCATCTCGAACATCTTGTTAACAATTTGTTAGATACAAATTCTTCACAGACTTCACGATTAGCAATAAGATCGGATTGTATTCCGGAGTTTAGTCCAGATATGCCTAATTTAAGTTCAAAAGTCTGGGTTGATAAAATTGATCAAATTTCACAAATAAATGGTTGGAATGAACAAACTATAATTTACTATACGCAATGTCGACTTTCGGGTCTAGCTAAATCATGGTATAAAAGTTATCTAATTATAACCATTCATGGGAAGAATAAAAGCAGATGCTTATAAGTGCTTTTCCAGAAAATCGCCTGCTGCTGCACCGCCGACGTTTGAGCTCTCTTCTCCGCTGACCAGCGGTTCGACAACAAGGCCTCCATCCGAATTATTAACTTTAAGTTGTTTTTAAGCGATTTATATGTCCGCTAGCCTTTATATTTTGTATGGAATAAAGTGAATTAAAAACTAAAGTTACAGTCCGTTAGAACACGCGATTTCCTTCAACCCTAAATAAGATGATTTTTAGAAAGAAATTGAGTGAATGGACTGAAGATTATTTTGCTAAATTGGAGCTGCTGAGATGTTGTGACATTTTGGGAAAAAATGCGGTTTCCATGATTATTGATGGAATTTATGATCCTGTCATACAAAACGGTGCCAATTTATATAAGAAATATTTGTCAACATGGGTAGAGTGGAACGTCCGCAGGTCCCAAGGAGAGAAAAATACCACAAAACGTTTGTTGGTACAAAACACCATAATTCTAATTATAAATTTTCAAAGCCTCATTATGGCCAGTTGAATAATGATTTCAAGAAAAAGGACAAATTCCAACCGAAGTGTTTTAATTGTAATAATATTGGACATATTTCTACTCAATGTCAAAAACCAGAAATTGAGTGCAGAAAATGCAAGCGCTTAGGGCATATGGAAAGTAATTGTTTTAAAAATAATACAAGTTCTCAACTGAGTACTTCAAGAAACGTGATGGCAATGGAAGTACCAAACAAAAATGTTAAAGACTGGTATATTATATCCTGCAAAGTCAATGGCTTCTTATGCAATGGTTTACTTGATACAGGGTGTGCCGCAGTGACTTTAAGATATACAGATGCCTTATGTTTTGGAGAAAAATGGGAGAAGTGTGATGTCAAAATACATGGATATGCAGGTGGACAATGCAGAGCTCTAGGAAAATGCAAAATAAGTATTGAAGTTGATCTGGTCAAGACAACGTTTTTCGTCATTGACTAAAATGCTACGAGTTCTTTCAGTATGTAGAAGAATGAAAAAAGACTCTCCAAAAGGAAATTTAAGTCCAGCAGAACTAGAATCGACATTAGAAGCCGTCATCCGAGCTGTACAAGAGTCAGAGTTCGCAGAAGAAACCAAAATACTTAAGCAACATAAAAGAATTAACAAAAGAAGCAAATTACAAAACCTATACCCAATATTGGATCAAAATGGATAATGCGTGTAGGAGGAAGACTCAAGAATGCTAATGTACTAATCGATCAAAAACATCCAATCATATTGCCCATATCATATAATAAAAGATGCCATATGAGAAAACATTGCACGGAGGAAACCAACTAACTTTGGCCTACAGTAGGCAGAAATTTTGGATTATCAATGCAAAACGGACAATTGCAACAATGATAAACAAATGCATAAAATGTATTAGATATAAGCAGCATGCAGCACAACAAATAATGGGAGATCTACCGAAAGAAAGAGTCACACCATCACCTCCGTTTTCTTAATAACTATGAATTTATTGCATTATCTGAAACCTGGCTTAATGAATCAATTAATATTACTGAGTTTACTTTTGGTAATAAACTAACTTTTTGAAAGGATAGGAGTAGGTTGTTAACAAGTAAGTCTCAGGGAGGTGGTATGTTGCTTGCAATTAACAACTAGTTGTTTTATTGCCATTGAACTAAATTTTTGATGCTGATCAGGAATCATTGTGTGTCATTTGCCTCATTTACTTACTTGTATGTTATTGTAGTTTGCTTTGTTCCTAATAGTAGCAGTGATGTTTATAAGACATTTTTCAAAAAAATTGGAGCTAATCTCTTCGGTAAGCAAAATTCAGTGTATACTATTAATGGTGATTTTAACATTCCTGCTTATAGTAGACCTGTGGTTCGAATCTTTGGTGTGACACTCAAATGATGCATTAAGAATGTTTTTAACAGGGATAAAGGTATCTATAATAATAGTATATTGGGCATCTTTTTACTGTGGCCGATAGAGGCCTCTCTATACTACACTGTTGATGGTGTAAAATGGCCAAAACTGTTTGTGATAATAAAGCTACTTTTTGAATCTAAATAATGTCAATTTCTCTAATAATTTTGTCAGCAATATTACAAACTGCTCTAATCATAATAAGGCTTTAAAGTTTATAAACACTGTTGACATTGGTCAGTATATAGTTGATAGCATCAGTAGCGGGTGTGGATACACTTTCTTTTTAAACAGAGGTTTCCACCATAATTACTTTACCCTAGCATTTCTTACTATTAAGTCCTGTGTTCAAAAGCAAGTGAATTAAAACTATTTCTAAAATTATTACATTTTTCTAGTGTCTTGATTCTTGCTGAATATAAATGTGAATATCCTTAATTTAAAATAGTCTGATATTTTATAAGTTGACCAAATTGCTCATTGTAGCAAAACAATTAAACATACTATTCTTAGCCATTAGCTTATTTAAATACAGTTTTATACCAAATAAAATTTTTACTTATGTAATAATTTGAAGAGAAAAAAAATTGAAATTTTCGGCTAGAATGAATAAATAGAAATAACTTACCTGTTGGACAGCGCATTCATTATAAGCCCGATGATGCATCCCAAGAACACAATAACAATACTTTCGGGAACATACTGGAATCCCGTCTGAAGCATTAAATGTATAAGTAAAATCCCAATAGCCAAGACACAAAGTACAAAGAAAATTGCCATTGAGCTGTTATGTTCATCCTCTGCAGACCCCTTGTCAGGCAAAACAGGGTCTACAGAGACAGTTGTCGAAGTTACATTAATTTTACTTGCATTTGTTTCCGGTGGTGTGCTTGTGATGTTAAAATCTAACCCTTTGGCATCTTTATTCGTGTTGGTTGGTAGAGTACCATTGGGCAATGGTACAGTACCATTTGTCACAGCTTGGGTAATATTCTGTATCAAATTTGTTTCTGTGAGATTTGTGCCATTGGTACCACCATGGGCCTGTATATTTTTTAAAGATATTTGCCCTAATGTTAAAGAAGTATTCCTTACTGATACGGTACTAGAATTTTCCAGTGAGGCAATATTCCAAAATAGCAAAAAACACACTATGGTTAATACTGAAAAATCTTGCCTCTCCATGGTTATTCACTAATGATTTTCGGTAAAATTACGGTATTTATTCATGCATTCTGCGAGTTACTTATTCTATTTGAGTTGTTATTATTAACTGCCTTTTGTTTAATGTTTAAAAGATAATAAAATAATTTCGCAAAATTTAATGATTTTTCAATGTTTGTTTGAAACAGCTGTTTACCCTAGTTGACGGTTGTGACACGTCATATGTCAACGTCATGACTAGCGCTACGTTAAGCAGGTTTTACACCGTGCGATTGCAACAGCTATGCATAATAGAGAAATGAAGTGATGCCAAGAACGTATTGTAAGCACTGAGATACCAGCTGATTCTCCGTTATTCCGGAATAATACAAGTGGCACACCGCACCACGACGGCTTGAAGGCCAGATAATCTTCTGGAATGGTCAATTATAATCTCCTTATATACTCGGAATAGTCAGCCGAGTATATAAGGAGCCACGTCTCCGGCGGAAGTCAGTTCCAGTTAAGTTCAAAATATTGGTGCAAGATTTAGATCAGACAAAAATGCGGTGAAACTGCTCAGTTTTACCTGCTTTTTACGTTAAAATGCTCTACGTGATATGTAGGCATAATTCATTGGGACCATCTTACCGATAACACGTAGGCACATGGCGAGGGGAATTTTTTATTAGAATTTATCAGTTTAGAGCGATATAAAATTTAAGTCGGTAAGAGTGAGCATCCTTTCCTTTACTCAGCTTTTTCCATCCTTACATGTGCATAAAAGACCTGAAAAAACTGGTACAGGTTGGCTGCAGGGTCCAGCTCGTCTGGATACCTGGCCATGCAGGTAATGAGGAAGCGGACTTTCTGGCCACACTGGGATCCGCGAATGAGGCCGGAACCCATAGTTGGTATCGCCAAATGCGTTGCGGTCGCGTCAATGAAGGGTCTGCTAGACAAGTGGACCCACCGAAGATGAACTGAGTCCCCTGGTATGAGACAGGCCAAAGCGCACATAGGTGGGCCCTCTGCCAGTCTCACCGAAAATCTACTACGCCTAAAAAGACGCGAAATTCGGCTAGTGACAGGTCTTTTAACCGGTCACTGGCACTTAAGAAGCCATCTCCATACTATCGGTATTGCGGACAACCCGATGGTGCTGTGAGGAGGATAAAACCGTTGACCATGTAGTCGGGGAGTGCCCAGCACTCACGCGCGCCAGGTTCAAATTCTTGGGTAACACTTTCAGTGTACCGAGCGACTTTAAGTACTTCAGACCAGAGAGCCTTATCGGTTTCTCTAAGGCCGTTGGGCTCTGGTAAACTCCGGTGGGGCATGACGGATCCATCAGGAGATCTATATGTATATAATTCCATCCTGACATAGCTCTTTTCCTTTGCTTAATTTCAAATTTTGTTACTTTGCATGTAGCTTATCTAAATAGCTAATAGGTAGTGCTTGACATCGGGGTGCATGTGATGCGGGGTGGTGTAGTAGTTTGAAAAATATTAGTGTATTAGAAAGTATACAATCTATAAGGCATATGTTTCAAGTTTGAAGACGCCACGTTGTTTGGCAGCCGTGAATAGTGAACGTTTTAAGTGAATTTGTTAAAATGGAGAAAATTGGTTTGACTTGAAAGGCCTCAGCCCAACCAATATAAAAGCTGAACTAGAGCTTATCAGGGTTTGTCAGGTAACTGGGAAAAATGCAGTATCCTGCGTTATTAATGGGATATTCAATCCTTCTATCCAGAATGCCGCAAGGGCTGGTCGTTGCGCGACACCTGAAGCATTGTTTGAAGAGTACTTAGCAATGTTGCGTGAAGAAAGCAGCAGCACCTCAAACGACTTTTCCAACCGAGACAAAGTTAAGGTGGAGTTACGAAATTCACGAATGGAAAGGCGTTTTAAACCATATGTGCGCTTGGAGAAAAATCCTTTGGAAAATGTTAAGTGCTTCAATTGTAAGGCCAAAAGACACTACCAGTCAAAATGCCCTAAGCCAAAAGTTGAATGTCCAATATGCCATTTGTTGGGACATGATGCACAACACTGTCGAGTAAAACCAAGCAGCTTCTTGAATAAGGGTAAGTCAGAACCCATTTTAACTCTTTGTTCCAATGATAATTTAAATAGTTTCTATTTTATTGATTGCATTATAAATAATGTGCCATTACTTAAGGATATTGACTCAAGGATTGACCTTGACCCAAGGTCACGTGAAGGTCACATAGTACAAGAGAGACACATCAACGAGAGACTCAAAGTTTGACCTTGACCCAAGGTCACGTGAAGGTCACGTCGTTCAACAGAGACGCATCAAAGAGAGACTCAAGGTTTGACCTTAACCCGAGGTCACGTTTACGTCGTACAGGAGAGACACATCAACGAGAGACTCAAGGATTGACCTTGACCCAAGGTCACGTGAAGGTCACGTAGTACAAGAGAGACACATCAACGAGAGACTCAAAGTTTGACCTTGACCCAAGGTCACGTGAAGGTCACGTCGTCCCAGAGAGACACATCAACGAGAGACTCAAGATTTAACCTTGTCCCAAGGTTACGTCAAGGTCACATCGAACAAGAGAGACACATCAACAAGAGACTCATCGTTTTTAAAGACAAAGACACACAGTAGACTGACGACGTGCATTAGACAGCCATCGTCTTTAACCACAGAGACACACAGTAGACTGACGACGTGCATCAGACAGCCATCGTCTTTAACCACAGAGACACACAGTAGACTGACGACGTGCATCAGACAACCATCGTCTTTAACCACAGAGACACACAGTAGACTGACGACGTGCATCAGACAGCCATCGTTTCTAAAGACAAAGACACACAGTAGACTGACGACGTGCATCAGACAACCATCGTCTTTAACCACAGAGACACACAGTAGACTGACGACGTGCATCAGACAGCCATCGTTTCTAAAGACAAAGACACACAGTAGACTGACGACGTGCATCAGACAACCATCGTCTTTAACCACAGAGACACACAGTAGACTGACGACGTGCATCAGACAGCCATCGTTTTTAAAGACAAAGACACACAGTAGACTGACGACGTGCATCAGACAGCCTTCGTCTTTACCCACAGAGACACACAGTAGACTGATGACGTGCATCAGACAGCCATCGTTTTTAAAGACAAAGACACACAGTAGACTGACGACGTGCATCAGACAACCATCGTCTTTAACCACAGAGACACACAGTAGACTGACGACGTGCATCAGACAACCATCGTCTTTAACCACAGAGACACACAGTAGACTGACGACGTGCATCAGACAGCCATCGTTTTTAAAGACAAAGACACACAGTAGACTGACGACGTGCATCAGACAACCATCGTCTTTAACCACAGAGACACACAGTAGACTGACGACGTGCATCAGACAACCATCGTCTTTAACCACAGAGACACACAGTAGACTGACGACGTGCATCAGACAGCCATCGTTTTTAAAGACAAAGACACACAGTAGACTGACGACGTGCATCAGACAACCATCGTCTTTAACCACAGAGACACACAGTAGACTGACGACGTGCATCAGACAACCATCGTCTTTAACCACAGAGACACACAGTAGACTGACGACGTGCATCAGACAGCCATCGTCTTTAACCACAGAGACACACAGTAGACTGACGACGTGCATTAGACAGCCATCGTCTTTAACCACAGAGACACACAGTAGACTGACGACGTGCATCAGACAGCCATCGTTTTTAAAGACAAAGACACACAGTAGACTGACGACGTGCATCAGACAGCCATCGTTTTTAAAGACAAAGACACACAGTAGACTGACGACGTGCATCAGTCAACCATCGTCTTTAACCACAGAGACACACAGTAGACTGACGACGTGCATCAGACAGCCATCGTTTTTAAAGACAAAGACACACAGTAGACTGACGACGTGCATCAGACAGCCTTCGTCTTTAACCACAGAGACACACAGTAGACTGACGACGTGCATCAGACAGCCATCGTCTTTAACCACAGAGACACACAGTAGACTGACGACGTGCATTAGACAGCCATCGTCTTTAACCACAGAGACACACAGTAGACTGACGACGTGCATCAGACAGCCATCGTTTTTAAAGACAAAGACACACAGTAGACTGACGACGTGCATCAGACAGCCTTCGTCTTTACCCACAGAGACACACAGTAGACTGATGACGTGCATCAGACAGCCATCGTTTTTAAAGACAAAGACACACAGTAGACTGACGACGTGCATCAGACAACCATCGTCTTTAACCACAGAGACACACAGTAGACTGACGACGTGCATCAGACAGCCATCGTTTCTAAAGACAAAGACACACAGTAGACTGACGACGTGCATCAGACAACCATCGTCTTTAACCACAGAGACACACAGTAGACTGACGACGTGCATCAGACAGCCATCGTTTTTAAAGACAAAGACACACAGTAGACTGACGACGTGCATCAGACAGCCTTCGTCTTTACCCACAGAGACACACAGTAGACTGATGACGTGCATCAGACAGCCATCGTTTTTAAAGACAAAGACACACAGTAGACTGACGACGTGCATCAGACAACCATCGTCTTTAACCACAGAGACACACAGTAGACTGACGACGTGCATCAGACAGCCATCGTTTCTAAAGACAAAGACACACAGTAGACTGACGACGTGCATCAGACAACCATCGTCTTTAACCACAGAGACACACAGTAGACTGACGACGTGCATCAGACAGCCATCGTTTTTAAAGACAAAGACACACAGTAGACTGACGACGTGCATCAGACAGCCTTCGTCTTTACCCACAGAGACACACAGTAGACTGATGACGTGCATCAGACAGCCATCGTTTTTAAAGACAAAGACACACAGTAGACTGACGACGTGCATCAGACAACCATCGTCTTTAACCACAGAGACACACAGTAGACTGACGACGTGCATCAGACAGCCATCGTTTTTAAAGACAAAGACACACAGTAGACTGACGACGTGCATCAGACAGCCTTCGTCTTTACCCACAGAGACACACAGTAGACTGATGACGTGCATCAGACAGCCATCGTTTTTAAAGACAAAGACACACAGTAGACTGACGACGTGCATCAGACAGCCATCGTTTCTAAAGACAAAGACACACAGTAGACTGACGACGTGCATCAGACAACCATCGTCTTTAACCACAGAGACACACAGTAGACTGACGACGTGCATCAGACAGCCATCGTTTTTAAAGACAAAGACACACAGTAGACTGACGACGTGCATCAGACAGCCTTCGTCTTTACCCACAGAGACACACAGTAGACTGATGACGTGCATCAGACAGCCATCGTTTTTAAAGACAAAGACACACAGTAGACTGACGACGTGCATCAGACAACCATCGTCTTTAACCACAGAGACACACAGTAGACTGACGACGTGCATTAGACAGCCATTGTCTTTAACCACAGAGACACACAGTAGACTGATGACGTGCATCAGACAGCCATCGTTTTTAAAGACAAAGACACACAGTAGACTGACGACGTGCATCAGACAGCCATCGTCTTTAACCACAGAGACACACAGTAGACTGACGACGTGCATCAGACAGCCATCGTCTTTAACCACAGAGACACACAGTAGACTGACGACGTGCATCAGACAACCATCGTCTTTAACCACAGAGACACACAGTAGACTGACGACGTGCATCAGACAGCCATCGTCTTTAACCACAGAGACACACAGTAGACTGACGACGTGCATCAGACAGCCATCGTCTTTAACCACAGAGACACACAGTAGACTGACGACGTGCATTAGACAGCCATTGTCTTTAACCACAGAGACACACAGTAGACTGATGACGTGCATCAGACAGCCATCGTTTTTAAAGACAAAGACACACAGTAGACTGACGACGTGCATCAGACAACCATCGTCTTTAACCACAGAGACACACAGTAGACTGACGACGTGCATCAGACAACCATCGTCTTTAACCACAGAGACACACAGTAGACTGACGACGTGCATCAGACAGCCATCGTCTTTAACCACAGAGACACACAGTAAACTGACGACGTGCATCAGACAGCCATCGTCTTTAACCACAGAGACACACAGTAGACTGATGACGTGCATCAGACAGCCATCGTCTTTAACCACAGAGACACACAGTAGACTAATAACGTTCATCAGACAGCCATCGTTTCTAAAGACAAAGACACACAGTAGACTGACGACGTGCATCAGACAGCCATCGTCTTTAACCACAGAGACACACAGTAGACTGACGACGTGCATCAGACAGCCATCGTCTTTACCCACAGAGACACACAGTAGACTGATGACGTGCATCAGACAGCCATCGTCTTTAACCACAGAGACACACAGTAGACTGATAACGTGCATCAGACAGCCATCGTCTTTAACCACAGAGACACACAGTAGACTGACGACGTGCATCAGACAGCCATCGTCTGTAACCACAGAGACACACAGTAGACTGATGACGTGCATCAGACAGCCATCGTCTTTAACCACAGAGACACACAGTAGACTGATAACGTGCATCAGACAGCCATCGTCTTTAACCACAGAGACACACAGTAGACTGACGACGTGCATCAGACAGCCATCGTCTTTAACCACAGAGACACACAGTAGACTGACGACGTGCATCAGACAGCCATCGTCTGTAACCACAGAGACACACAGTAGACTGATGACGTGCATCAGACAGCCATCGTCTTTAACCACAGAGACACACAGTAGACTGATAACGTGCATCAGACAGCCATCGTCTTTAACCACAGAGACACACAGTAGACTGACGACGTGCATCAGACAGCCATCGTCTTTAACCACAGAGACACACAGTAGACTGATGACGTGCATCAGACAGCCATCGTCTGTAACCACAGAGACACACAGTAGACTGATGACGTGCATCAGACAGCCATCGTCTTTAACCACAGAGACACACAGTAGACTGACGACGTGCATCAGACAGCCATCGTCTTTAACCACAGAGACACACAGTAGACTGATGACGTGCATCAGACAGCCATCGTCTGTAACCACAGAGACACACAGTAGACTGATGACGTGCATCAGACAGCCATCGTCTTTAACCACAGAGACACACAGTAGACTGATGACGTGCATCAGACAGCCATCGTCTTTAACCACAGAGACACACAGTAGACTGATGACGTGCATCAGACAGCCATCGTCTGTAACCACAGAGACACACAGTAGACTGATGACGTGCATCAGACAGCCATCGTCTGTAACCACAGAGACACACAGTAGACTGATGACGTGCATCAGACAGCCATCGTCTTTAACCACAGAGACACACAGTAGACTGATGACGTGCATCAGACAGCCATCGTCTTTAACCACAGAGACACACAGTAGACTGATGACGTGCATCAGACAGCCATCGTCTGTAACCACAGAGACACACAGTAGACTGATGACGTGCATCAGACAGCCATCGTCTGTGACCACAGAGACACACAGTAGACTTATGACGTGCATCAGACAGCCATCGTCTGTAACCACAGAGACACACAGTAGACTGATGACGTGCATCAGACAGCCATCGTCTGTAACCACAGAGACACACAGTAGACTGATGACGTGCATCAGACAGCCATCGTCTTTAACCACAGAGACACACAGTAGACTGATGACGTGCATCAGACAGCCATCGTCTGTAACCACAGAGACACACAGTAGACTGATGACGTGCATCAGACAGCCATCGTCTGTAACCACAGAGACACACAGTAGACTGATGACGTGCATCAGACAGCCATCGTCTTTAACCACAGAGACACACAGTAGACTGATGACGTGCATCAGACAGCCATCGTCTGTAACCACAGAGACACACAGTAGACTGATGACGTGCATCAGACAGCCATCGTCTGTAACCACAGAGACACACAGTAGACTGATGACGTGCATCAGACAGCCATCGTCTTTAACCACAGAGACACACAGTAGACTGATGACGTGCATCAGACAGCCATCGTCTTTAACCACAGAGACACACAGTAGACTGATGACGTGCATCAGACAGCCATCGTCTGTAACCACAGAGACACACAGTAGACTGATGACGTGCATCAGACAGCCATCGTCTGTAACCACAGAGACACACAGTAGACTGATGACGTGCATCAGACAGCCATCGTCTGTAACCACAGAGACACACAGTAGACTGATGACGTGCATCAGACAGCCATCGTCTGTAACCACAGAGACACACAGTAGACTGATGACGTGCATCAGACAGCCATCGTCTGTAACCACAGAGACACACAGTAGACTGACGACGTGCATCAGACAGCCATCGCTTCTAAAGACAAAGACACACAGTAGACTGACGACGCGCATCAGACAACCATCGTCTTTAACCACAGAGACACACAGTAGACTGACGACGTGCATCAGACAACCATCGTCTTTAACCACAGAGACACACAGTAGACTGACAACGTGCATCAGACAACCATCGTCTTTAACCACAGAGACACACAGTAGACTGACGACGTGCATCAGACAACCATCGTCTTTAACCACAGAGACACACAGTAGACTGACAACGTGCATCAGACAACCATCGTCTTTAACCACAGAGACACACAGTAGACTGACGACGTGCATCAGACAGCCATCGCTTCTAAAGACAAAGACACACAGTAGACTGACGACGTGCATCAGACAACCATCGTCTTTAACCACAGAGACACACAGTAGACTGACGACGTGCATCAGACAACCATCGTCTTTAACCACAGAGACACACAGTAGACTGACAACGTGCATCAGACAACCATCGTCTTTAACCACAGAGACACACAGTAGACTGACGACGTGCATCAGACAGCCATCGCTTCTAAAGACAAAGACACACAGTAGACTGACGACGCGCATCAGACAACCATCGTCTTTAACCACAGAGACACACAGTAGACTGACGACGCGCATCAGACAACCATCGTCTTTAACCACAGAGACACGCAGTAGACTGACGACGTGCATCAGACAACCATCGTCTTTAACCACAGAGACACACAGTAGACTGACGACGTGCATCAGACAACCATCGTCTTTAACCACAGAGACACACAGTAGACTGACGACGTGCATCAGACAACCATCGTCTTTAACCACAGAGACACACAGTAGACTGATAACGTGCATCAGACAGCCATCGTTTCTAAAGACAAAGACACACAGTAGACTGACGACGTGCATCAGACAGCCATCGTCTTTACCCACAGAGACACACAGTAGACTGATGACGTGCATCAGACAGCCATCGTTTCTAAAGACAAAGACACACAGTAGACTGACGACGTGCATCAGACAGCCATCGTCTTTAACCACAGAGACACACAGTAGACTGATGACGTGCATCAGACAGCCATCGTTTCTAAAGACAAAGACACACAGTAGACTGACGACGTGCATCAGACAGCCATCGTCTTTACCCACAGAGACACACAGTAGACTGACGACGTGCATCAGACAGCCATCGTTTCTAAAGACAAAGACACACAGTAGACTGACGACGTGCATCAGACAGCCATCGTCTTTAACCACAGAGACACACAGTAGACTGATGACGTGCATCAGACAGCCATCGTCTTTAACCACAGAGACACACAGTAGACTGATGACGTGCATCAGACAGCCATCGTTTCTAAAGACAAAGACACACAGTAGACTGACGACGTGCATCAGACAGCCATCGTCTTTACCCACAGAGACACACAGTAGACTGATGACGTGCATCAGACAACCATCGTCTTTAACCACAGAGACACACAGTAGACTGACGACGTGCATCAGACAGCCATCGTTTTTAAAGACAAAGACACACAGTAGACTGACGACGTGCATCAGACAGCCATCGTCTGTAACCACAGATACACACAGTAGACTGACGACGTGCATCAGACAGCCATCGTTTCTAAAGACAAAGACACACAGTAGACTGACGACGTGCATCAGACAACCATCGTCTTTAACCACAGATACACACAGTAGACTGATGACGTGCATCAGACAGCCATCGTTTCTAAAGACAAAGACACACAGTAGACTGACGACGTGCATCAGACAGCCATCGTCTTTACCCACAGAGACACACAGTAGACTGATGACGTGCATCAGACAGCCATCGTCTGTAACCACAGATACACACAGTAGACTGACGACGTGCATCAGACAGCCATCGTTTCTAAAGACAAAGACACACAGTAGACTGACGACGTGCATCAGACAACCATCGTCTTTAACCACAGATACACACAGTAGACTGATGACGTGCATCAGACAGCCATCGTTTCTAAAGACAAAGACACACAGTAGACTGACGACGTGCATCAGACAGCCATCGTCTTTACCCACAGAGACACACAGTAGACTGACGACGTGCATTAGACAGCCACCGTCTTTAGCCACAGAGACACACAGTAGACTGACGACGCGCATCAGACAACCATCGTCTTTAACCACAGAGACACACAGTAGACTGATGACGTGCATCAGACAGCCATCGTTTCTAAAGACAAAGACACACAGTAGACTGACGACGTGCATCAGACAGCCATCGTCTTTAACCACAGAGACACACAGTAGACTGACGACGTGCATCAGACAGCCATCGTTTTTAAAGACAAAGACACACAGTAGACTGACGACGTGCATCAGACAGCCATCGTCTTTAACCACAGAGACACACAGTAGACTGATGACGTGCATCAGACAGCCATCGTCTGTAACCACAGATACACACAGTAGACTGACGACGTGCATCAGACAACCATCGTCTTTAACCACAGAGACACACAGTAGACTGACGACGTGCATCAGACAGCCATCGTTTTTAAAGACAAAGACACACAGTAGACTGACGACGTGCATCAGACAGCCATCGTCTTTAACCACAGAGACACACAGTAGACTGATGACGTGCATCAGACAGCCATCGTTTCTAAAGACAAAGACACACAGTAGACTGACGACGTGCATCAGACAGCCATCGTCTTTAACCACAGAGACACACAGTAGACTGATGACGTGCATCAGACAGCCATCGTCTTTAACCACAGAGACACACAGTAGACTGACGACGTGCATCAGACAGCCATCGTTTTTAAAGACAAAGACACACAGTAGACTGACGACGTGCATCAGACAGCCATCGTCTTTAACCACAGAGACACACAGTAGACTGATGACGTGCATCAGACAGCCATCGTTTCTAAAGACAAAGACACACAGTAGACTGACGACGTGCATCAGACAGCCATCGTCTTTAACCACAGAGACACACAGTAGACTGATGACGTGCATCAGACAGCCATCGTCTTTAACCACAGAGACACACAGTAGACTAACGACGTGCATCAGACAGCCATCGTCTTTAACCACAGAGACACACAGTAGACTGATGACGTGCATCAGACAGCCATCGTTTCTAAAGACAAAGACACACAGTAGACTGACGACGTGCATCAGACAGCCATCGTCTTTAACCACAGAGACACACAGTAGACTGACGACGTGCATCAGACAGCCATCGTTTTTAAAGACAAAGACACACAGTAGACTGACGACGTGCATCAGACAGCCATCGTCTTTAACCACAGAGACACACAGTAGACTGATGACGTGCATCAGACAGCCATCGTCTGTAACCACAGATACACACAGTAGACTGACGACGTGCATCAGACAACCATCGTCTTTAACCACAGAGACACACAGTAGACTGACGACGTGCATCAGACAGCCATCGTTTTTAAAGACAAAGACACACAGTAGACTGACGACGTGCATCAGACAGCCATCGTCTTTAACCACAGAGACACACAGTAGACTGATGACGTGCATCAGACAGCCATCGTTTCTAAAGACAAAGACACACAGTAGACTGACGACGTGCATCAGACAGCCATCGTCTTTAACCACAGAGACACACAGTAGACTGATGACGTGCATCAGACAGCCATCGTCTTTAACCACAGAGACACACAGTAGACTGACGACGTGCATCAGACAGCCATCGTCTTTAACCACTGAGACACACAGTAGACTGATGACGTGCATCAGACAGCCATCGTCTTTAACCACAGAGACACACAGTAGACTGATGACGTGCATCAGACAGCCATCGTTTCTAAAGACAAAGACACACAGTAGACTGACGACTTGCATCAGACAACCATCGTCTTTAACCACAGAGACACACAGTAGACTGACGACGTGCATCAGACAGCCATCGTTTTTAAAGACAAAGACACACAGTAGACTGACGACGTGCATCAGACAGCCATCGTCTGTAACCACAGATACACACAGTAGACTGACGACGTGCATCAGACAGCCATCGTTTCTAAAGACAAAGACACACAGTAGACTGACGACGTGCATCAGACAGCCATCGTCTGTAACCACAGATACACACAGTAGACTGACGACGTGCATCAGACAGCCATCGTTTCTAAAGACAAAGACACACAGTAGACTGACGACGTGCATCAGACAGCCATCGTCTTTACCCACAGAGACACACAGTAGACTGATGACGTGCATCAGACAGCCATCGTCTGTAACCACAGATACACACAGTAGACTGATGACGTGCATCAGACAGCCATCGTTTCTAAAGACAAAGACACACAGTAGACTGACGACGTGCATCAGACAGCCATCGTCTTTAACCACAGAGACACACAGTAGACTGACGATGTGCATCAGACAGCCATCGTTTCTAAAGACAAAGACACACAGTAGACTGACGACGTGCATCAGACAGCCATCGTTTCTAAAGACAAAGACACACAGTAGACTGACGACGTGCATCAGACAGCCATCGTTTCTAAAGACAAAGACACACAGTAGACTGACGACGCGCATCAGACAACCATCGTCTTTAACCACAGAGACACACAGTAGACTGACGACGTGCATCAGACAGCCATCGTTTCTAAAGACAAAGACACACAGTAGACTGACGACGTGCATCAGACAGCCATCGTTTCTAAAGACAAAGACACACAGTAGACTGACGACGCGCATCAGACAACCATCGTCTTTAACCACAGAGACACACAGTAGACTGACGACGTGCATCAGACAGCCATCGTTTCTAAAGACAAAGACACACAGTAGACTGACGACGTGCATCAGACAGCCACCGTCTTTAGCCACAGAGACACACAGTAGACTGACGACGTGCATCAGACAACCATCGTCTTTAACCACAGAGACACACAGTAGACTGACGACGTGCATCAGACTGCCATCGCTTCTAAAGACAAAGACACACAGTAGACTGACGACGTGCATCAGACTGCCATCGCTTCTAAAGACAAAGACACACAGTAGACTGACGACGTGCATCAGACAGCCACCGTCTTGAGCCACAGATACACACAGTAGACTGACGATGTGCATCAGACAGCCATCGTTTCTAAAGACAAAGACACACAGTAGACTGACGACGTGCATCAGACAGCCATCGTTTCTAAAGACAAAGACACACAGTAGACTGACGACGTGCATCAGACAGCCATCGTTTCTAAAGACAAAGACACACAGTAGACTGACGACGCGCATCAGACAACCATCGTTTCTAAAGACAAAGACACACAGTAGACTGACGACGTGCATCAGACAGCCACCGTCTTTAGCCACAGAGACACACAGTAGACTGACGATGTGCATCAGACAGCCATCGTCTTTAACCACAGAGACACATAGTAGACTGACGACGTGCATCAGACAGCCATCGTCTTTAACCAGAGAGACACACAGTAGACTGACGACGTGCATCAGACAGCCATCGTCTTTGACCACAGAGACACACAGTAGACTGACGACGTGCATCAGACAGCCACCGTCTATAACCACAGAGACACTCAGTAGACTGACGACGTGCATCAGACAACCATCGTCTTTAACCACAGAGACACACAGTAGACTGACGACGTGCATCAGACAGCCACCGTCTATAACCACAGAGACACACAGTAGACTGACGACGTGCATCAGACAACCATCGTTTTTAAAGACAAAGACACACAGTAGACTGACGACGTGCATCAGACAGCCACCGTCTTTAGCCACAGAGACACACAGTAGACTGACGATGTGCATCAGACAGCCATCGTCCTTAACCACAGAGACACACAGTAGACTGACGACGTGCATCAGACAGCCACCGTCTATAACCACAGAGACACACAGTAGACTGACGACGTGCATCAGACAACCATCGTTTTTAAAGACAAAGACACACAGTAGACTGACGACGTGCATCAGACAGCCACCGTCTTTAGCCACAGAGACACACAGTAGACTGACGATGTGCATCAGACAGCCATCGTCCTTAACCACAGAGACACACAGTAGACTGACGACGTGCATCAGACAACCATCGTTTTTAAAGACAAAGACACACAGTAGACTGACGACGTGCATCAGACAGCCACCGTCTTTAGCCACAGAGACACTCAGTAGACTGACGACGTGCATCAGACAACCATCGTCTTTAACCACAGAGACGCACAGTAGGCTGACGATGTGCATCAGACAGCCATCGTCTTTAACCAGAGAGACACACAGTAGACGGACGACGTGCATCAGACAGCCACCGTCTTTAGCCACAGAGACACTCAGTAGACTGACGACGTGCATCAGACAACCATCGTCTTTAACCACAGAGACACACAGTAGACTGACGACGCGCATCAGACAACCATCGTCTTTAACCACAGAGACACACAGTAGACTGACGACGTGCATCAGACAGCCATCGTCTATAACCACAGAGACACACAGTAGACTGACGACGTGCATCAGACAGCCATCGTCTTTAACCACAGAGACACACAGTAAACTGACGACGTGCATCAGACAACCATCGCCTCTTAACGCAGAGACACACAGTAGACTGACGACGTGCATCAGACAGCCATCGTCTATAACCACAGAGACACACAGTAGACTGACGACGTGCATCAGACAACCATCGTTTTTAAAGACAAAGACACACAGTAGACTGACGACGTGCATCAGACAGCCATCGTCTATAACCACAGAGACACACAGTAGACGGACGACGTGCATCAGACAGCCATCGTCTTTAACCACAGAGACACACAGTAGACTGACGACGTGCATCAGACAACCATCGCCTCTTAACGCAGAGACACACAGTAGACTGACGACGTGCATCAGACAGCCATCGTCTATAACCACAGAGACACACAGTAGACTGACGACGTGCATCAGACAACCATCGTTTTTAAAGACAAAGACACACAGTAGACTGACGACGTGCATCAGACAGCCATCGTCTATAACCACAGAGACACACAGTAGACGGACGACGTGCATCAGACAGCCATCGTCTTTAACCACAGAGACACACAGTAGACTGACGACGTGCATCAGACAACCATCGCCTCTTAACGCAGAGACACACAGTAGACTGACGACGTGCATCAGACAACCATCGTTTTTAAAGACAAAGACACACAGTAGACTGACGACGTGCATCAGACAGCCATCGTCTATAACCACAGAGACACACAGTAGACTGACGACGTGCATCAGACAGCCATCGTCTTTAACCACAGAGACACACAGTAGACTGACGACGTGCATCAGACAACCATCGCCTCTTAACGCAGAGACACACAGTAGACTGACGACGTGCATCAGACAACCATCGTTTTTAAAGACAAAGACACACAGTAGACTGACGACGTGCATCAGACAGTCATCGTCTTTAACCAGAGAGACACACAGTAGACTGACGACGTGCATCAGACAGCCATCGTTTTTAAAGACAAAGACACACAGTAGACTGACGACGTGCATCAGACAGCCATCGTCTATAACCACAGAGACACACAGTAGACGGACGACGTGCATCAGACAGCCATCGTCTTTAACCACAGAGACACACAGTAGACTGACGACGTGCATCAGACAGCCATCGTCTATAACCACAGAGACACACAGTAGACTGACGACGTGCATCAGACAGCCATCGTCTATAACCACAGAGACACACAGTAGACTGACGACGTGCATCAGACAACCATCGTTTTTAAAGACAAAGACACACAGTAGACTGACGACGTGCATCAGACAGTCATCGTCTTTAACCAGAGAGACACACAGTAGACTGACGACGTGCATCAGACAGCCATCGTCTTTAACCACAGAGACACACAGCAGACTGACGACGTGCATCAGACAACCATCGCCTCTTAACGCAGAGACACACAGTAGACTGACGACGTGCATCAGACAGCCATCGTCTATAACCACAGAGACACACAGTAGACGGACGACGTGCATCAGACAGCCATCGTCTTTAACCACAGAGACACACAGTAGACTGACGACGTGCATCAGACAGCCATCGTCTTTAACCACAGAGACACACAGTAGACTGACGACGTGCATCAGACAGCCATCGTCCATAACCACAGAGACACACAGTAGACTGACGACGTGCATCAGACAGCCATCGTCTATAACCACAGAGACACACAGTAGACTGAAGACGTGCATCAGACAGCCATCGTCTATAACCACAGAGACACACAGTAGACTGACGACGTGCATCAGACAGCCATCGTCTATAACCACAGAGACACACAGTAGACTGACGACGTGCATCAGACAGCCATCGTCTATAACCACAGAGACACACAGTAGACTGACGACGTGCATCAGACAACCATCGTTTTTAAAGACAAAGACACACAGTAGACTGACGACGTGCATCAGACAGCCATCGTCTATAACCACAGAGACACACAGTAGACTGACGACGTGCATCAGACAACCATCGTTTTTAAAGAGAAAGACACACAGTAGACTGACGACGTGCATCAGACAGCCATCGTCTATAACCACAGAGACACAAAGTAGACTGACGACGTGCATCAGACAGCCATCGTCTATAACCACAGAGACACACAGTAGACTGACGACGTGCATCAGACAGCCATCGTCTATAACCACAGAGACACACAGTAGACTGACGACGTGCATCAGACAGCCATCGTCTATAACCACAGAGACACAAAGTAGACTGACGACGTGCATCAGACAGCCATCGTCTTTAACCACAGAGACACACAGTAGACTGACGACGTGCATCAGACAGCCATCGTCTTTAACCAGAGAGACACACAGTAGACTGACGACGTGCATCAGACAGCCATCGTCTTTAACCAGAGAGACACACAGTAGACTGACGACGTGCATCAGACAGCCATCGTCTTTAACCAGAGAGACACACAGTAGACTGACGACGTGCATCAGACAGCCATCGTCTATAACCACAGAGACACACAGTAGACTGACGACGTGCATCAGACAACCATCGTTTTTAAAGACAAAGACACACAGTAGACTGACGACGTGCATCAGACAGCCATCGTCTATAACCACAGAGACACACAGTAGACTGACGACGTGCATCAGACAGCCATCGTCTATAACCACAGAGACACACAGTAGACTGACGACGTGCATCAGACAGCCATCGTCTATAACCACAGAGACACACAGTAGACTGACGACGTGCATCAGACAACCATCGTTTTTAAAGACAAAGACACACAGTAGACTAACGACGTGCATCAGACAGCCATCGTCTATAACCACAGAGACACACAGTAGACTGACGACGTGCATCAGACAGCCATCGTCTTTAACCACAGAGACACACAGTAGACTGACGACGTGCATCAGACAGCCATCGTCTATAACCACAGAGACACACAGTAGACTGACGACGTGCATCAGACAGCCATCGTCTATAACCACAGAGACACACAGTAGACTGACGACGTGCATCAGACAGCCATCGTCTATAACCACAGAGACACACAGTAGACGGACGACGTGCATCAGACAGCCATCGTCTTTAACCACAGAGACACACAGTAGACTGACGATGTGCATCAGACAGCCATCGTCTATAACCACAGAGACACACAGTAGACGGACGACGTGCATCAGACAGCCATCGTCTATAACCACAGAGACACACAGTAGACTGACGACGTGCATCAGACAGCCATCGTCTATAACCACAGAGACACACAGTAGACTGACGACGTGCATCAGACAGCCATCGTCTTTAACCACAGAGACACACAGTAGACTGACGACGTGCATCAGACAGCCATCGTCTATAACCACAGAGACACACAGTAGACGGACGACGTGCATCAGACAGCCATCGTCTATAACCACAGAGACACACAGTAGACTGACGACGTGCATCAGACAGCCATCGTCTATAACCACAGAGACACACAGTAGACTGACGACGTGCATCAGACAGCCATCGTCTATAACCACAGAGACACACAGTAGACGGACGACGTGCATCAGACAGCCATCGTCTATAACCACAGAGACACACAGTAGACTGACGACGTGCATCAGACAGCCATCGTCTATAACCACAGAGACACACAGTAGACTGACGACGTGCATCAGACAGCCATCGTCTATAACCACAGAGACACACAGTAGACTGACGACGTGCATCAGACAGCCATCGTCTATAACCACAGAGACACACAGTAGACTGACGACGTGCATCAGACAGTCATCGTCTATAACCACAGAGACACACAGTAGACAGACGACGCGCATCAGACAGCCATCGTCTTTAACCACAGAGACACACAGTAGACTGACGACGTGCATCAGACAGCCATCGTCTGTAACCACAGATACACACAGTAGACTGACGACGTGCATCAGACAGCCATCGTCTGTAACCACAGATACACACAGTAGACTGACGACGTGCATCAGACAGCCATCGTCTGTAACCACAGATACACACAGTAGACTGACGACGTGCATCAGACAGCCATCGTTTTTAAAGACAAAGACACACAGTAGACTGACGACGTGCATCAGACAGCCTTCGTCTTTACCCACAGAGACACACAGTAGACTGATGACGTGCATCAGACAGCCATCGTTTTTAAAGACAAAGACACACAGTAGACTGACGACGTGCATCAGACAACCATCGTCTTTAACCACAGAGACACACAGTAGACTGACGACGTGCATCAGACAGCCATCGTCTTTAACCACAGAGACACACAGTAGACTGACGACGTGCATCAGACAGCCATCGTCTTTAACCACAGAGACACACAGTAGACCGACGACGCGCATCAGACAACCATCGTCTATAACCACAGAGACACACAGTGGACTGACGACGTGCATCAGACAGCCATCGTCTGTAACCACAGATACACACAGTAGACTGACGACGTGCATCAGACAGCCATCGTCTGTAACCACAGATACACACAGTAGACTGACGACGTGCATCAGACAGCCATCGTTTTTAAAGACAAAGACACACAGTAGACTGACGACGTGCATCAGACAGCCTTCGTCTTTACCCACAGAGACACACAGTAGACTGATGACGTGCATCAGACAGCCATCGTTTTTAAAGACAAAGACACACAGTAGACTGACGACGTGCATCAGACAACCATCGTCTTTAACCACAGAGACACACAGTAGACTGACGACGTGCATCAGACAGCCATCGTCTTTAACCACAGAGACACACAGTAGACTGACGACGTGCATCAGACAGCCATCGTCTTTAACCACAGAGACACACAGTAGACTGACGACGTGCATCAGACAGCCATCGTCTTTAACCACAGAGACACACAGTAGACCGACGACGCGCATCAGACAACCATCGTCTATAACCACAGAGACACACAGTGGACTGACGACGTGCATCAGACAGCCATCGTCTGTAACCACAGATACACACAGTAGACTGACGACGTGCATCAGACAGCCATCGTCTGTAACCACAGATACACACAGTAGACTGACGACGTGCATCAGACAGCCATCGTTTTTAAAGACAAAGACACACAGTAGACTGACGACGTGCATCAGACAGCCATCGTCTTTAACCACAGAGACACACAGTAGACTGATGACGTGCATCAGACAGCCATCGTTTTTAAAGACAAAGACACACAGTAGACTGACGACGTGCATCAGACAACCATCGTCTTTAACCACAGAGACACACAGTAGACTGACGACGTGCATCAGACAGCCATCGTCTTTAACCACAGAGACACACAGTAGACTGACGACGTGCATCAGACAGCCATCGTCTTTAACCACAGAGACACACAGTAGACCGACGACGCGCATCAGACAACCATCGTCTATAACCACAGAGACACACAGTGGACTGACGACGTGCATCAGACAGCCATCGTCTGTAACCACAGATACACACAGTAGACTGACGACGTGCATCAGACAGCCATCGTCTGTAACCACAGATACACACAGTAGACTGACGACGTGCATCAGACAGCCATCGTCTGTAACCACAGATACACACAGTAGACTGACGACGTGCATCAGACAGCCATCGTTTTTAAAGACAAAGACACACAGTAGACTGACGACGTGCATCAGACAGCCTTCGTCTTTACCCACAGAGACACACAGTAGACTGATGACGTGCATCAGACAGCCATCGTTTTTAAAGACAAAGACACACAGTAGACTGACGACGTGCATCAGACAACCATCGTCTTTAACCACAGAGACACACAGTAGACTGACGACGTGCATCAGACAGCCATCGTCTTTAACCACAGAGACACACAGTAGACTGACGACGTGCATCAGACAGCCATCGTCTTTAACCACAGAGACACACAGTAGACTGACGACGTGCATTAGACAGCCATCGTTTCTAAAGACAAAGACACACAGTAGACTGACGACGTGCATCAGACAGCCATCGTTTTTAAAGACAAAGACACACAGTAGACTGACGACGTGCATCAGACAGCCATCGTCTTTAACCACAGAGACACACAGTAGACTGACGACGTGCATTAGACAGCCATCGTCTTTAACCACAGAGACACACAGTAGACTGACGACGTGCATCAGACAGCCATCGTCTTTAACCACAGAGACACACAGTAGACTGATGACGTGCATCAGACAGCCATCGTCTTTAACCACAGAGACACACAGTAGACTGACGACGTGCATTAGACAGCCATCGTCTTTAACCACACAGACACACAGTAGACTGACGACGTGCATCAGACAGCCATCGTCTTTAACCACAGAGACACACAGTAGACTGACGACGTGCATTAGACAGCCATCGTCTTTAACCACAGAGACACACAGTAGACTGACGACGTGCATCAGACAGCCATCGTTTTTAAAGACAAAGACACACAGTAGACTGACGACGTGCATCAGACAGTCATCGTTTCTGAAGACAAAGACACACAGTAGACTGACGACGTGCATCAGACAGCCATCGTCTTTAACCACAGAGACACACAGTAGACTGACGACGTGCATCAGACAGCCATCGTTTTTAAAGACAAAGACACACAGTAGACTGACGACGTGCATCAGACAGCCATCGTTTCTAAAGACAAAGACACACAGTAGATTGACGACGTGCATCAGACGGCCATCGTTTCTGAAGACAAAGACACACAGTAGACTGACGACGTGCATCAGACAGCCATCGTCTTTAACCACAGAGACACACAGTAGACTGACGACGTGCATCAGACAGCCATCGTTTCTAAAGACAAAGACACACAGTAGACTGACGACGTGCATCAGACAGCCATCGTTTCTAAAGACAAAGACACACAGTAGACTGACGACGTGCATCAGACAGCCATCGTTTCTAAAGACAAAGACACACAGTAGACTGGTGACGTGCATCAGACAGCCATCGTCTTTAACCACAGAGACACACAGTAGACTGACGACGTGCATCAGACAACCATCGTCTTTAACCACAGAGACACACAGTAGACTGACGACGTGCATCAGACAGCCATCGTTTTTAAAGACAAAGACACACAGTAGACTGACGACGTGCATCAGACAGTCATCGTTTCTAAAGACAAAGACACACAGTAGACTGACGACGTGCATCAGACAACCATCGTCTTTAACCACAGAGACACACAGTAGACTGACGACGTGCATCAGACAGCCATCGTTTTTAAAGACAAAGACACACAGTAGACTGACGACGTGCATCAGACAGCCATCGTTTCTAAAGACAAAGACACACAGTAGACTGACGACGTGCATCAGACAGCCATCGTTTTTAAAGACAAAGACACACAGTAGACTGACGACGTGCATCAGACAGCCATCGTTTCTAAAGACAAAGACACACAGTAGATTGACGACGTGCATCAGACGGCCATCGTTTCTGAAGACAAAGACACACAGTAGACTGACGACGTGCATCAGACAGCCATCGTCTTTAACCACAGAGACACACAGTAGACTGACGACGTGCATCAGACAGCCATCGTTTCTAAAGACAAAGACACACAGTAGACTGACGACGTGCATCAGACAGCCATCGTTTCTAAAGACAAAGACACACAGTAGACTGACGACGTGCATCAGACAGCCATCGTTTCTAAAGACAAAGACACACAGTAGACTGGTGACGTGCATCAGACAGCCATCGTCTTTAACCACAGAGACACACAGTAGACTGACGACGTGCATCAGACAACCATCGTCTTTAACCACAGAGACACACAGTAGACTGACGACGTGCATCAGACAGTCATCGTTTCTAAAGACAAAGACACACAGTAGACTGACGACGTGCATCAGACAGCCACCGTCTTTAGCCACAGAGACACACAGTAGACTGACGACGTGCATCAGACAACCATCGTCTTTAACCACAGAGACACACAGTAGACTGACGACGTGCATCAGACAGCCATCGTTTTTAAAGACAAAGACACACAGTAGACTGACGACGTGCATCAGACAGCCATCGTCTTTACCCACAGAGACACACAGTAGACTGATGACGTGCATCAGACAGCCATCGTCTGTAACCACAGATACACACAGTAGACTGACGACGTGCATCAGACAGCCACCGTCTTTAGCCACAGAGACACACAGTAGACTGACGACGCGCATCAGACAACCATCGTCTTTAACCACAGAGACACACAGTAGACTGACGACGCGCATCAGACAACCATCGTCTTTAACCACAGAGACACACAGTAGACTGATGACGTGCATCAGACAGCCATCGTCTGTAACCACAGATACACACAGTAGACTGACGACGTGCATCAGACAGCCACCGTCTTTAGCCACAGAGACACACAGTAGACTGACGACGTGCATCAGACAACCATCGTCTTTAACCACAGAGACACACAGTAGACTGACGACGCGCATCAGACAACCATCGTCTTTAACCACAGAGACACACAGTAGACTGACGACGCGCATCAGACAACCATCGTCTTTAACCACAGAGACACACAGTAGACTGACGACGTGCATCAGACAACCATCGTCTTTAACCACAGAGACACACAGTAGACTGACGACGTGCATCAGACAACCATCGTCTTTAACCACAGAGACACACAGTAGACTGACGACGTGCATCAGACAACCATCGTCTTTAACCACAGAGACACACAGTAGACTGACAACGTGCATCAGACAACCATCGTCTTTAACCACAGAGACACACAGTAGACTGACGACGTGCATCAGACAGCCATCGCTTCTAAAGACAAAGACACACAGTAGACTGACGACGTGCATCAGACAACCATCGTCTTTAACCACAGAGACACACAGTAGACTGACGACGTGCATCAGACAACCATCGTCTTTAACCACAGAGACACACAGTAGACTGACAACGTGCATCAGACAACCATCGTCTTTAACCACAGAGACACACAGTAGACTGACGACGTGCATCAGACAGCCATCGCTTCTAAAGACAAAGACACACAGTAGACTGACGACGTGCATCAGACAACCATCGTCTTTAACCACAGAGACACACAGTAGACTGACGACGCGCATCAGACAACCATCGTCTTTAACCACAGAGACACACAGTAGACTGATAACGTGCATCAGACAGCCATCGTTTCTAAAGACAAAGACACACAGTAGACTGACGACGTGCATCAGACAGCCATCGTCTTTACCCACAGAGACACACAGTAGACTGATGACGTGCATCAGACAGCCATCGTTTCTAAAGACAAAGACACACAGTAGACTGACGACGTGCATCAGACAGCCATCGTCTTTAACCACAGAGACACACAGTAGACTGATGACGTGCATCAGACAGCCATCGTTTCTAAAGACAAAGACACACAGTAGACTGACGACGTGCATCAGACAGCCATCGTCTTTAACCACAGATACACACAGTAGACTGACGACGTGCATCAGACAGCCATCGTTTCTAAAGACAAAGACACACAGTAGACTGACGACGTGCATCAGACAGCCATCGTCTTTAACCACAGAGACACACAGTAGACTGATGACGTGCATCAGACAGCCATCGTCTTTAACCACAGAGACACACAGTAGACTGATGACGTGCATCAGACAGCCATCGTTTCTAAAGACAAAGACACACAGTAGACTGACGACGTGCATCAGACAGCCATCGTCTTTACCCACAGAGACACACAGTAGACTGATGACGTGCATCAGACAACCATCGTCTTTAACCACAGAGACACACAGTAGACTGACGACGTGCATCAGACAGCCATCGTTTTTAAAGACAAAGACACACAGTAGACTGACGACGTGCATCAGACAGCCATCGTCTGTAACCACAGATACACACAGTAGACTGACGACGTGCATCAGACAGCCATCGTTTCTAAAGACAAAGACACACAGTAGACTGACGACGTGCATCAGACAACCATCGTCTTTAACCACAGATACACACAGTAGACTGATGACGTGCATCAGACAGCCATCGTTTCTAAAGACAAAGACACACAGTAGACTGACGACGTGCATCAGACAGCCATCGTCTTTACCCACAGAGACACACAGTAGACTGATGACGTGCATCAGACAGCCATCG
The DNA here is from genome assembly GCF_022605725.1 of Anthonomus grandis grandis. Lineage (NCBI taxonomy): Eukaryota > Metazoa > Arthropoda > Insecta > Coleoptera > Curculionidae > Anthonomus > Anthonomus grandis. The sequence goes on from NC_065564.1 coordinate 13,116,680, forward strand.
TCTGTAACCACAGATACACACAGTAGACTGACGACGTGCATCAGACAGCCATCGTTTCTAAAGACAAAGACACACAGTAGACTGACGACGTGCATCAGACAACCATCGTCTTTAACCACAGATACACACAGTAGACTGATGACGTGCATCAGACAGCCATCGTTTCTAAAGACAAAGACACACAGTAGACTGACGACGTGCATGAGACAGCCATCGTCTTTACCCACAGAGACACACAGTAGACTGACGACGTGCATTAGACAGCCACCGTCTTTAGCCACAGAGACACACAGTAGACTGACGACGCGCATCAGACAACCATCGTCTTTAACCACTGAGACACACAGTAGACTGACGACGTGCATCAGACAGCCATCGTTTCTAAAGACAAAGACACACAGTAGACTAACGACGTGCATCAGACAGCCATCGTCTTTAACCACAGAGACACACAGTAGACTGATGACGTGCATCAGACAGCCATCGTTTCTAAAGACAAAGACACACAGTAGACTGACGACGTGCATCAGACAGCCATCGTCTTTACCCACAGAGACACACAGTAGACTGATGACGTGCATCAGACAGCCATCGTCTGTAACCACAGATACACACAGTAGACTGACGACGTGCATCAGACAACCATCGTCTTTAACCACAGAGACACACAGTAGACTGACGACGTGCATCAGACAGCCATCGTTTTTAAAGACAAAGACACACAGTAGACTGACGACGTGCATCAGACAGCCATCGTCTTTAACCACAGAGACACACAGTAGACTGATGACGTGCATCAGACAGCCATCGTTTCTAAAGACAAAGACACACAGTAGACTGACGACGTGCATCAGACAGCCATCGTCTTTAACCACAGAGACACACAGTAGACTGATGACGTGCATCAGACAGCCATCGTCTTTAACCACAGAGACACACAGTAGACTGACGACGTGCATCAGACAGCCATCGTCTTTAACCACTGAGACACACAGTAGACTGATGACGTGCATCAGACAGCCATCGTCTTTAACCACAGAGACACACAGTAGACTGATGACGTGCATCAGACAGCCATCGTTTCTAAAGACAAAGACACACAGTAGACTGACGACTTGCATCAGACAACCATCGTCTTTAACCACAGAGACACACAGTAGACTGACGACGTGCATCAGACAGCCATCGTTTTTAAAGACAAAGACACACAGTAGACTGACGACGTGCATCAGACAGCCATCGTCTGTAACCACAGATACACACAGTAGACTGACGACGTGCATCAGACAGCCATCGTTTCTAAAGACAAAGACACACAGTAGACTGACGACGTGCATCAGACAGCCATCGTCTGTAACCACAGATACACACAGTAGACTGACGACGTGCATCAGACAGCCATCGTTTCTAAAGACAAAGACACACAGTAGACTGACGACGTGCATCAGACAGCCATCGTCTTTACCCACAGAGACACACAGTAGACTGATGACGTGCATCAGACAGCCATCGTCTGTAACCACAGATACACACAGTAGACTGATGACGTGCATCAGACAGCCATCGTTTCTAAAGACAAAGACACACAGTAGACTGACGACGTGCATCAGACAGCCATCGTCTTTAACCACAGAGACACACAGTAGACTGACGATGTGCATCAGACAGCCATCGTTTCTAAAGACAAAGACACACAGTAGACTGACGACGTGCATCAGACAGCCATCGTTTCTAAAGACAAAGACACACAGTAGACTGACGACGTGCATCAGACAGCCATCGTTTCTAAAGACAAAGACACACAGTAGACTGACGACGCGCATCAGACAACCATCGTCTTTAACCACTGAGACACACAGTAGACTGACGACGTGCATCAGACAGCCATCGTTTCTAAAGACAAAGACACACAGTAGACTGACGACGTGCATCAGACAGCCATCGTTTCTAAAGACAAAGACACACAGTAGACTGACGACGTGCATCAGACAGCCACCGTCTTTAGCCACAGAGACACACAGTAGACTGACGACGTACATCAGACAACCATCGTCTTTAACCACAGAGACACACAGTAGACTGACGACGTGCATCAGACAGCCATCGTTTCTAAAGACAAAGACACACAGTAGACTGACGACGTGCATCAGACAGCCACCGTCTTTAGCCACAGAGACACACAGTAGACTGACGACGTGCATCAGACAACCATCGTCTTTAACCACAGAGACACACAGTAGACTGACGACGTGCATCAGACTGCCATCGCTTCTAAAGACAAAGACACACAGTAGACTGACGACGTGCATCAGACTGCCATCGCTTCTAAAGACAAAGACACACAGTAGACTGACGACGTGCATCAGACAGCCACCGTCTTGAGCCACAGATACACACAGTAGACTGACGATGTGCATCAGACAGCCATCGTTTCTAAAGACAAAGACACACAGTAGACTGACGACGTACATCAGACAGCCATCGCCTCCTAACGCAGAGACACACAAGAGAGACACATCGCGAGACTTAAGGATTGACCTTGAACCAAGGTCACGTGAAGGTCACGTCGTACAAGAGAGACACATCAACGAGAGACTCAAAGTTTGACCTTGACCCAAGGTCACGTAAAGGTCACGTCGTCCAAGAGAGACACATCAACGAGAGACTCAAGGATTGACCTTGAACCAAGGTCACGTCGTCCAAGAGAGACACATCAACGAGAGACTCAAAGTTTGACCTTGACCTAAGGTCACGTCGTCCAAAAGAGACACATCAACGAGAGACTCAAGGAATGACCTTGAACCAAGGTCACATGAAGGTCACGTCGTACAAAAGAGAGACATCAACGAGAGACTCAAAGTTTGACCTTGACCCAAGGTCACGTGAAGGTCACGTCGTCCAAGTAGACACATCAACGAAAGACTCATGGATTGACCTTGACCCAAGGTCATGTGAAGGTCACGTCGTCGAAGAGAGACACATCAACGAGAGACTCATGGATTGACCTTGACCCAAGGTCACGTGAAGGTCACGTCGTCCAAGAGAGATACATCAACGAGAGACTCAAGGATTGACCTTGAACCAAGGTCACATGAAGGTCACGTCGTCCAAGTAGACACATCAACGAAAGACTAATGGATTGACCTTGACCCAAGGTCATGTGAAGGTCACGTCGTCCAAGAGAGACACATCAACGAGAGACTCATGGATTGACCTTGACCCAAGGTCATGTGAAGGTCACGTCGTCCAAGAGAGACACATCAACGAGAGACTCATGGATTGACCTTGACCCAAGGTCACGTGAAGGTCACGTCGTCCAAGAGAGACACATCAACGAGAGACTCAAGGATTGACCTTGAACCAAGGTCACATGAAGGTCACGTCGTACAAAAGAGACACATCAACGAGAGACTCATGGATTGACCTTGACCCAAGGTCACGTGAAGGTCACGTCGTACAAGAGAGACACATCAACGAGAGGCTCAAGGATTGACCTTGAACCAAAGGTCACGTGAAGGTCACGTCGTACAAGAGAGACACATCAACGAGAGACTCAAAGTTTGACCTTGACCCAAGGTCACGTGAAGGTCACGTCGTCCAAGAGAGACACATCAACGGGAGACTCAAGGAATGACCTTGAACCAAGGTCACGTGAAGGTCACGTCGTACAAGAGAGACACATCAACGAGAGACTTAAAATTTGACCTTGCCTTAAGGTCACGTGAAGGTCACGTCGTCCAAGAGAGACACAACAACGAGAGACTCAAGGATTGACCTTAAACCAAGGTCACATGAAGGTCACGTCGTACAAAAGAGAGACATCAACGAGAGACTCAATGTTTGACCTTGACCCAAGGTCACGTGAAGGTCACGTCGTCCAAGTAGACAGATCAACGAAAGACTCATGGATTGACCTTGACCCAAGGTCATGTGAAGGTCACGTCGTCCAAGAGAGACACATCAACGAGAGACTCATGGATTGACCTTGACCCAAGGTCACGTGAAGGTCACGTCGTCCAAGAGAGACACATCAACGAGAGAGTCAAGGATTGACCTTGACCCAAGGTCACGTGAAGGTCACGTCGTCCAAGAGAGACACATCAACGAGAGACTCAAAGTTTGACCTTGACCCAAGGTCACGTGAAGGTCACGTAGTCCAAGAGAGATACATCAACGAGAGAATCAAGGATTGACCTTGACCCAAGGTCACGTGAAGGTCACGTCGTCCAAGAGAGATACATCAACGAGAGACTCATCGTTTTTAAAGGCAGAGACACACAGTAGACTGACGACGTGCATCAGACAGCCATCGTCTTTAACCACAGAGACACACAGTAGACTGACGACGTGCATCAGACAGCCATCGTCTTTAACCACAGAGACAAACAGTAGACTGACGACGTGCATCAGACAGCCATCGTCTTTAACCACAGAGACACACAGTAGACTGACGACGTGCATCAGACAACCATCGTTTTTATAGACAAAGACACACAGTAGACTGACGACGTGCATCAGACAGTCATCAACTTTAACCAGAGAGACACACAGTAGACTGACGACGTGCATCAGACAACCATCGTTTTTAAAGACAAAGACACACAGTAGACTGACGACGTGCATCAGACAGCCATCGTCTATAACCACAGAGACACACAGTAGACTGACGACGTGCATCAGACAGCCATCGTCTATAACCACAGAGACACACAGTAGACTGACGACGTGCATCAGACAGCCACCGTCTTTAGCCACAGAGACACACAGTAGACTGACGATGTGCATCAGACAGCCATCGTCATTAACCATAGAGACACACAGTAGACTGACGAAGTGCATCAGACAACCATCGTTTTTAAAGACAAAGACACACAGTAGACTGACGACGTGCATCAGACAGCCATCGTCTATAACCACAAAGACACACAGTAGACTGACGACGTGCATCAGACAGCCATCGTCTTTAGCCATAGAGACACTCAGTAGACTGACGACGTGCATCAGACAACCATCATCTTTAACCACAGAGACACACAGTAGACTGACGACGTGCATCAGACAACCATCGTTTTTAAAGACAAAGACACACAGTAGACTGACGACGTGCATCAGACAGCCATCGTCTATAACCACAAAGACACACAGTAGACTGACGACGTGCATCAGACAGCCATCGTCTTTAGCCATAGAGACACTCAGTAGACTGACGACGTGCATCAGACAACCATCATCTTTAACCACAGAGACACACAGTAGACTGACGACGTGCATCAGACAACCATCGTTTTTAAAGACAAAGACACACAGTAGACTGACGATGTGCATCAGACAGCCATCGTCATTAACCATAGAGACACACAGTAGACTGACGACGTGCATCAGACAACCATCGTTTTTAAAGACAAAGACACACAGTAGACTGACGACGTGCATCAGACAGCCACCGTCTATAACCACAGAGACACACAGTAGACTGACGACGTGCATCAGACAGTCATCGTCTTTAACCAGAGAGACACACAGTAGACTGACGACGTGCATCAGACAGCCATCGTATATAACCACAGAGACACACAGTAGACGGACGACGTGCATCAGACAGCCATCGTCTTTAACCACAGAGACACACAGTAGACTGACGACGTGCATCAGACAACCATCGTTTTTAAAGACAAAGACACACAGTAGACTGACGACGTGCATCAGACAGCCACCGTCTTTAGCCACAGAGACACACAGTAGACTGACGATGTGCATCAGACAGCCATCGTCATTAACCATAGAGACACACAGTAGACTGACGAAGTGCATCAGACAACCATCGTTTTTAAAGACAAAGACACACAGTAGACTGACGACGTGCATCAGACAGCCATCGTCTATAACCACAGAGACACACAGTAGACTGACGACGTGCATCAGACAGCCATCGTCTTTAGCCATAGAGACACTCAGTAGACTGACGACGTGCATCAGACAACCATCATCTTTAACCACAGAGACACACAGTAGACTGACGACGTGCATCAGACAACCATCGTTTTTAAAGACAAAGACACACAGTAGACTGACGACGTGCATCAGACAGCCACCGTCTTTAGCCACAGAGACACACAGTAGACTGACGATGTGCATCAGACAGCCATCGTCATTAACCATAGAGACACACAGTAGACTGACGACGTGCATCAGACAACCATCGTTTTTAAAGACAAAGACACACAGTAGACTGACGACGTGCATCAGACAGCCACCGTCTTTAGCCACAGAGACACACAGTAGACTGACGACGTGCATCAGACAACCAACGTTTTTAAAGACAAAGACACACAGTAGACTGACGACGTGCATCAGACAGCCACCGTCTTTAGCCACAGAGACACACAGTAGACTGACGACGTGCATCAGACAGCCACCGTCTTTAGCCACAGAGACACACAGTAGACTGAAGACGTGCATCAGACAGCCATCGTCCTTAATCACAGAGACACACAGTAGACTGACCACGTGCATCAGACAGCCATCGTCTTTAGCCACAGAGACACACAGTAGACTGACGACGTGCATCAGACAGCCACCGTCTTTAGCCACAGAGACACACAGTAGACTGACGATGTGCATCAGACAGCCATCGTCATTAACCATAGAGACACACAGTAGACTGACGACGTGCATCAGACAACCATCGTTTTTAAAGACAAAGACACACAGTAGACTGACGACGTGCATCAGACAGCCACCGTCTTTAGCCACAGAGACACACAGTAGACTGACGATGTGCATCAGACAGCCATCGTCTTTAACCACAAAGACACACAGTAGACTGACGACGTGCATCAGACAGCCACCGTCTTTAGCCACAGAGACACACAGTAGACTGACGACGTGCATCAGACAGCCACCGTCTTTAACCAGAGAGACACACAGTAGACTGACGACGTGCATCAGACAACCATCGTCTTTAACCACAGAGACACACAGTAGACTGACGACGTGCATCAGACAACCATCGTTTTTAAAGACAAAGACACACAGTAGACTGACGACGTGCATCAGACAGCCACCGTCTTTAGCCACAGAGACACACAGTAGACTGACGATGTGCATCAGACAGCCATCGTCTTTAACCACAGAGACACATAGTAGACTGACGACGTGCATCAGACAGCCATCGTCTTTAACCAGAGAGACACACAGTAGACTGACGACGTGCATCAGACAGCCATCGTCTTTGACCACAGAGACACACAGTAGACTGACGACGTGCATCAGACAGCCACCGTCTATAACCACAGAGACACTCAGTAGACTGACGACGTGCATCAGACAACCATCATCTTTAACCACAGAGACACACAGTAGACTGACGACGTGCATCAGACAGCCACCGTCTATAACCACAGAGACACACAGTAGACTGACGACGTGCATCAGACAACCATCGTTTTTAAAGACAAAGACACACAGTAGACTGACGACGTGCATCAGACAGCCACCGTCTTTAGCCACAGAGACACACAGTAGACTGACGATGTGCATCAGACAGCCATCGTCTTTAACCACAGAGACACACAGTAGACTGACGACGTGCATCAGACAGCCATCGTCTTTAGCCACAGAGACACACAGTAGACTGACGATGTGCATCAGACAGCCATCGTCCTTAACCACAGAGACACACAGTAGACTGACGACGTGCATCAGACAGCCACCGTCTATAACCACAGAGACACACAGTAGACTGACGACGTGCATCAGACAACCATCGTTTTTAAAGACAAAGACACACAGTAGACTGACGACGTGCATCAGACAGCCACCGTCTTTAGCCACAGAGACACACAGTAGACTGACGATGTGCATCAGACAGCCATCGTCCTTAACCACAGAGACACACAGTAGACTGACGACGTGCATCAGACAACCATCGTTTTTAAAGACAAAGACACACAGTAGACTGACGACGTGCATCAGACAGCCACCGTCTTTAGCCACAGAGACACTCAGTAGACTGACGACGTGCATCAGACAACCATCGTCTTTAACCACAGAGACGCACAGTAGGCTGACGATGTGCATCAGACAGCCATCGTCTTTAACCACAGAGACACACAGTAGACTGACGACGCGCATCAGACAACCATCGTCTTTAACCACAGAGACACACAGTAGACTGACGACGTGCATCAGACAGCCATCGTCTTTAGCCACAGAGACACACAGTAGACTGACGATGTGCATCAGACAGCCACCGTCTTTAGCCACAGAGACACACAGTAGACTGACGATGTGCATCAGACAGCCATCGTCATTAACCATAGAGACACACAGTAGACTGACGAAGTGCATCAGACAACCATCGTTTTTAAAGACAAAGACACACAGTAGACTGACGACGTGCATCAGACAGCCATCGTCTATAACCACAGAGACACACAGTAGACTGACGACGTGCATCAGACAGCCATCGTCTATAACCACAAAGACACACAGTAGACTGACGACGTGCATCAGACAGCCATCGTCTTTAGCCATAGAGACACTCAGTAGACTGACGACGTGCATCAGACAACCATCATCTTTAACCACAGAGACACACAGTAGACTGACGACGTGCATCAGACAACCATCGTTTTTAAAGACAAAGACACACAGTAGACTGACGACGTGCATCAGACAGCCACCGTCTTTAGCCACAGAGACACACAGTAGACTGACGACGTGCATCAGACAACCAACGTTTTTAAAGACAAAGACACACAGTAGACTGACGATGTGCATCAGACAGCCATCGTCATTAACCATAGAGACACACAGTAGACTGACGATGTGCATCAGACAGCCATCGTCATTAACCATAGAGACACACAGTAGACTGACGACGTGCATCAGACAACCATCGTTTTTAAAGACAAAGACACACAGTAGACTGACGACGTGCATCAGACAGCCACCGTCTTTAGCCACAGAGACACACAGTAGACTGACGACGTGCATCAGACAGCCACCGTCTTTAGCCACAGAGACACACAGTAGACTGAAGACGTGCATCAGACAGCCATCGTCCTTAATCACAGAGACACACAGTAGACTGACCACGTGCATCAGACAGCCATCGTCTTTAGCCACAGAGACACACAGTAGACTGACGACGTGCATCAGACAGCCACCGTCTTTAGCCACAGAGACACACAGTAGACTGACGACGTGCATCAGACAGCCACCGTCTTTAGCCACAGAGACACACAGTAGACTGACGACGTGCATCAGACAGCCATCGTCTTTGACCACAGAGACACACAGTAGACTGACGACGTGCATCAGACAGCCACCGTCTATAACCACAGAGACACTCAGTAGACTGACGACGTGCATCAGACAACCATCGTCTTTAACCACAGAGACACACAGTAGACTGACGACGTGCATCAGACAGCCACCGTCTATAACCACAGAGACACACAGTAGACTGACGACGTGCATCAGACAACCATCGTTTTTAAAGACAAAGACACACAGTAGACTGACGACGTGCATCAGACAGCCACCGTCTTTAGCCACAGAGACACACAGTAGACTGACGATGTGCATCAGACAGCCATCGTCCTTAACCACAGAGACACACAGTAGACTGACGACGTGCATCAGACAACCATCGTTTTTAAAGACAAAGACACACAGTAGACTGACGACGTGCATCAGACAGCCACCGTCTTTAGCCACAGAGACACTCAGTAGACTGACGACGTGCATCAGACAACCATCGTCTTTAACCACAGAGACGCACAGTAGGCTGACGATGTGCATCAGACAGCCATCGTCTTTAACCAGAGAGACACACAGTAGACGGACGACGTGCATCAGACAGCCACCGTCTTTAGCCACAGAGACACTCAGTAGACTGACGACGTGCATCAGACAACCATCGTCTTTAACCACAGAGACACACAGTAGACTGACGACGCGCATCAGACAACCATCGTCTTTAACCACAGAGACACACAGTAGACTGACGACGTGCATCAGACAGCCATCGTCTATAACCACAGAGACACACAGTAGACTGACGACGTGCATCAGACAGCCATCGTCTTTAACCACAGAGACACACAGTAGACTGACGACGTGCATCAGACAACCATCGCCTCTTAACGCAGAGACACACAGTAGACTGACGACGTGCATCAGACAGCCATCGTCTATAACCACAGAGACACACAGTAGACTGACGACGTGCATCAGACAACCATCGTTTTTAAAGACAAAGACACACAGTAGACTGACGACGTGCATCAGACAGCCATCGTCTATAACCACAGAGACACACAGTAGACGGACGACGTGCATCAGACAGCCATCGTCTTTAACCACAGAGACACACAGTAGACTGACGACGTGCATCAGACAACCATCGCCTCTTAACGCAGAGACACACAGTAGACTGACGACGTGCATCAGACAGCCATCGTCTATAACCACAGAGACACACAGTAGACTGACGACGTGCATCAGACAACCATCGTTTTTAAAGACAAAGACACACAGTAGACTGACGACGTGCATCAGACAGCCATCGTCTATAACCACAGAGACACACAGTAGACGGACGACGTGCATCAGACAGCCATCGTCTTTAACCACAGAGACACACAGTAGACTGACGACGTGCATCAGACAACCATCGCCTCTTAACGCAGAGACACACAGTAGACTGACGACGTGCATCAGACAACCATCGTTTTTAAAGACAAAGACACACAGTAGACTGACGACGTGCATCAGACAGCCATCGTCTATAACCACAGAGACACACAGTAGACTGACGACGTGCATCAGACAGCCATCGTCTTTAACCACAGAGACACACAGTAGACTGACGACGTGCATCAGACAACCATCGCCTCTTAACGCAGAGACACACAGTAGACTGACGACGTGCATCAGACAACCATCGTTTTTAAAGACAAAGACACACAGTAGACTGACGACGTGCATCAGACAGTCATCGTCTTTAACCAGAGAGACACACAGTAGACTGACGACGTGCATCAGACAGCCATCGTTTTTAAAGACAAAGACACACAGTAGACTGACGACGTGCATCAGACAGCCATCGTCTATAACCACAGAGACACACAGTAGACGGACGACGTGCATCAGACAGCCATCGTCTTTAACCACAGAGACACACAGTAGACTGACGACGTGCATCAGACAGCCATCGTCTATAACCACAGAGACACACAGTAGACTGACGACGTGCATCAGACAGCCATCGTCTATAACCACAGAGACACACAGTAGACTGACGACGTGCATCAGACAACCATCGTTTTTAAAGACAAAGACACACAGTAGACTGACGACGTGCATCAGACAGTCATCGTCTTTAACCAGAGAGACACACAGTAGACTGACGACGTGCATCAGACGGCCATCGTCTTTAACCACAGAGACACACAGTAGACTGACGACGTGCATCAGACAACCATCGCCTCTTAACGCAGAGACACACAGTAGACTGACGACGTGCATCAGACAGCCATCGTCTATAACCACAGAGACACACAGTAGACGGACGACGTGCATCAGACAGCCATCGTCTTTAACCACAGAGACACACAGTAGACTGACGACGTGCATCAGACAGCCATCGTCTTTAACCACAGAGACACACAGTAGACTGACGACGTGCATCAGACAGCCATCGTCCATAACCACAGAGACACACAGTAGACTGACGACGTGCATCAGACAGCCATCGTCTATAACCACAGAGACACACAGTAGACTGACGACGTGCATCAGACAGCCATCGTCTATAACCACAGAGACACACAGTAGACTGCCGACGTGCATCAGACAGCCATCGTCTATAACCACAGAGACACACAGTAGACTGACGACCTGCATCAGACAACCATCGTTTTTAAAGGCAAAGACACACAGTAGACTGACGACGTGCATCAGACAGCCATCGTCTATAACCACAGAGACACAAAGTAGACTGACGACGTGCATCAGACAGCCATCGTCTATAACCACAGAGACACACAGTAGACTGACGACGTGCATCAGACAGCCATCGTCTATAACCACAGAGACACACAGTAGACTGACGACGTGCATCAGACAGCCATCGTCTATAACCACAGAGACACACAGTAGACTGACGACGTGCATCAGACAGCCATCGTCTATAACCACAGAGACACACAGTAGACTGACGACGTGCATCAGACAGCCATCGTCTATAACCACAGAGACACACAGTAGACTGACGACGTGCATCAGACAACCATCGTTTTTAAAGACAAAGACACACAGTAGACTGACGACGTGCATCAGACAGCCATCGTCTTTAACCAGAGAGACACACAGTAGACTGACGACGTGCATCAGACAGCCATCGTCTAGAACCACAGAGACACACAGTAGACTGACGAAGTGCATCAGACAACCATCGTTTTTAAAGACAAAGACACACAGTAGACTGACGACGTGCATCAGACAGTCATCGTCTTTAACCAGAGAGACACACAGTAGACTGACGACGTGCATCAGACAGCCATCGTCTATAACCACAGAGACACACAGTAGACTGACGACGTGCATCAGACAGCCATCGTCTATAACCACAGAGACACACAGTAGACTGACGAAGTGCATCAGACAACCATCGTTTTTAAAGAGAAAGACACACAGTAGACTGACGACGTGCATCAGACAGCCATCGTCTATAACCACAGAGACACACAGTAGACGGACGACGTGCATCAGACAGTCATCGTCTTTAACCACAGAGACACACAGTAGACTGACGACGTGCATCAGACAGCCATCGTCTATAACCACAGAGACACACAGTAGACTGACGACGTGCATCAGACAGCCATCGTCTATAACCACAGAGACACACAGTAGACTGACGACGTGCATCAGACAACCATCGTTTTTAAAGACAAAGACACACAGTAGACTGACGACGTGCATCAGACAGCCATCGTCTATAACCACAGAGACACACAGTAGACTGACGACGTGCATCAGACAGCCATCGTCTATAACCACAGAGACACACAGTAGACTGACGACGTGCATCAGACAGCCATCGTCTATAACCACAGAGACACACAGTAGACTGACGACGTGCATCAGACAGCCATCGTCTATAACCACAGAGACACAAAGTAGACTGACGACGTGCATCAGACAGCCATCGTCTTTAACCACAGAGACACACAGTAGACTGACGACGTGCATCAGACAGCCATCGTCTTTAACCAGAGAGACACACAGTAGACTGACGACGTGCATCAGACAGCCATCGTCTATAACCACAGAGACACACAGTAGACTGACGACGTGCATCAGACAGCCATCGTCTATAACCACAGAGACACACAGTAGACTGACGACGTGCATCAGACAACCATCGTTTTTAAAGACAAAGACACACAGTAGACTGACGACGTGCATCAGACAGCCATCGTCTATAACCACAGAGACACACAGTAGACTGACGACGTGCATCAGACAACCATCGTTTTTAAAGAGAAAGACACACAGTAGACTGACGACGTGCATCAGACAGCCATCGTCTATAACCACAGAGACACAAAGTAGACTGATGACGTGCATCAGACAGCCATCGTCTATAACCACAGAGACACACAGTAGACTGACGACGTGCATCAGACAACCATCGTTTTTAAAGACAAAGACACACAGTAGACTGACGACGTGCATCAGACAGCCATCGTCTATAACCACAGAGACACACAGTAGACTGACGACGTGCATCAGACAACCATCGTTTTTAAAGAGAAAGACACACAGTAGACTGACGACGTGCATCAGACAGCCATCGTCTATAACCACAGAGACACAAAGTAGACTGACGACGTGCATCAGACAGCCATCGTCTATAACCACAGAGACACACAGTAGACTGACGACGTGCATCAGACAGCCATCGTCTATAACCACAGAGACACACAGTAGACTGACGACGTGCATCAGACAGCCATCGTCTATAACCACAGAGACACAAAGTAGACTGACGACGTGCATCAGACAGCCATCGTCTTTAACCACAGAGACACACAGTAGACTGACGACGTGCATCAGACAGCCATCGTCTTTAACCAGAGAGACACACAGTAGACTGACGACGTGCATCAGACAGCCATCGTCTTTAACCAGAGAGACACACAGTAGACTGACGACGTGCATCAGACAGCCATCGTCTTTAACCAGAGAGACACACAGTAGACTGACGACGTGCATCAGACAGCCATCGTCTATAACCACAGAGACACACAGTAGACTGACGACGTGCATCAGACAACCATCGTTTTTAAAGACAAAGACACACAGTAGACTGACGACGTGCATCAGACAGCCATCGTCTATAACCACAGAGACACACAGTAGACTGACGACGTGCATCAGACAGCCATCGTCTTTAACCACAGAGACACACAGTAGACTGACGACGTGCATCAGACAGCCATCGTCTATAACCACAGAGACACACAGTAGACTGACGACGTGCATCAGACAGCCATCGTCTATAACCACAGAGACACACAGTAGACTGACGACGTGCATCAGACAGCCATCGTCTATAACCACAGAGACACACAGTAGACGGACGACGTGCATCAGACAGCCATCGTCTTTAACCACAGAGACACACAGTAGACTGACGACGTGCATCAGACAGCCATCGTCTATAACCACAGAGACACACAGTAGACGGACGACGTGCATCAGACAGCCATCGTCTATAACCACAGAGACACACAGTAGACTGACGACGTGCATCAGACAGCCATCGTCTATAACCACAGAGACACACAGTAGACTGACGACGTGCATCAGACAGCCATCGTCTTTAACCACAGAGACACACAGTAGACTGACGACGTGCATCAGACAGCCATCGTCTATAACCACAGAGACACACAGTAGACGGACGACGTGCATCAGACAGCCATCGTCTATAACCACAGAGACACACAGTAGACTGACGACGTGCATCAGACAGCCATCGTCTATAACCACAGAGACACACAGTAGACTGACGACGTGCATCAGACAGCCATCGTCTATAACCACAGAGACACACAGTAGACGGACGACGTGCATCAGACAGCCATCGTCTATAACCACAGAGACACACAGTAGACTGACGACGTGCATCAGACAGCCATCGTCTATAACCACAGAGACACACAGTAGACTGACGACGTGCATCAGACAGCCATCGTCTATAACCACAGAGACACACAGTAGACTGACGACATGCATCAGACAGCCATCGTCTATAACCACAGAGACACACAGTAGACTGACGACGTGCATCAGACAGTCATCGTCTATAACCACAGAGACACACAGTAGACTGACGACGTGCATCAGACAGCCATCGTCTATAACCACAGAGACACACAGTAGACTGACGACGTGCATCAGACAGCCATCGTCTATAACCACAGAGACACACAGTAGACGGACGACGTGCATCAGACAGCCATCGTCTATAACCACAGAGACACACAGTAGACTGACGACATGCATCAGACAGCCATCGTCTATAACCACAGAGACACACAGTAGACTGACGACGCGCATCAGACAGCCATCGTCTTTAACCACAGAGACACACAGTAGACTGACGACGCGCATCAGACAGCCGTCGTCTTTAACCACAGAGACACACAGTAGACCGACGACGCGCATCAGACAACCATCGTCTATAACCACAGAGACACACAGTGGACTGACGACGTGCATCAGACAGCCATCGTCTATAACCACAGAGACACACAGTAGACTGATGACGTACATCAGACAGCCATCGTCTTTAACCACAGAGACACACAGTAGACTGACGACGTGCATCAGACAGCCATCGTTTTTAAAGACAAAAACACACAGTAGACTGACGACGTGCATCAGACAGCCATCGTCTTTAACCACAGAGACACACAGTAGACCGACGACGCGCATCAGACAACCATCGTCTTTAACCACAGAGACACACAGTAGACTGACGACGTGCATCAGACAGCCATCGTCTTTAACCAGAGAGACACACAGTAGACCGACGACGCGCATCAGACAACCATCGTCTATAACCACAGAGACACACAGTGGACTGACGACGTGCATCAGACAGCCATCGTCTATAACCACAGAGACACACAGTAGACTGACGACGTGCATCAGACAGCCATCGTCTTTAACCAGAGAGACACACAGTAGACTGACGACGCGCATCAGACAGCCATCGTCTTTAACCAGAGAGACACACAGTAGACCGACGACGCGCATCAGACAACCATCGTCTATAACCACAGAGACACACAGTGGACTGACGACGTGCATCAGACAGCCATCGTCTATAACCACAGAGACACACAGTAGACTGACGACGTGCATCAGACAATCATCGTCTTTAACCACAGAGACACACAGTAGACCGACGACGCGCATCAGACAACCATCGTCTATAACCACAGAGACACACAGTGGACTGACGACGTGCATCAGACAGCCATCGTCTATAACCACAGAGACACACAGTAGACCGACGACGCGCATCAGACAACCATCGTCTTTAACCACAGAGACACACAGTAGACTGACGACGTGCATCAGACAGCCATCGTCTTTAACCAGAGAGACACACAGTAGACCGACGACGCGCATCAGACAACCATCGTCTATAACCACAGAGACACACAGTAGACTGACGACGCGCATCAGACAACCATCGTCTATAACCACAGAGACACACAGTGGACTGACGACGTGCATCAGACAGCCATCGTCTATAACCACAGAGACACACAGTAGACTGACGACGTGCATCAGACAATCATCGTCTTTAACCACAGAGACACACAGTAGACCGACGACGCGCATCAGACAACCATCGTCTATAACCACAGAGACACACAGTGGACTGACGACGTGCATCAGACAGCCATCGTCTATAACCACAGAGACACACAGTAGACCGACGACGCGCATCAGACAACCATCGTCTTTAACCACAGAGACACACAGTAGACTGACGACGTGCATCAGACAGCCATCGTCTTTAACCAGAGAGACACACAGTAGACCGACGACGCGCATCAGACAACCATCGTCTTTAACCACAGAGACACACAGTAGACTGACGACGCGCATCAGACAACCATCGTCTTTAACCACAGAGACACACAGTAGACTGACGACGTGCATCAGACAGCCATCGTCTTTAACCAGAGAGACACACAGTAGACTGACGACGTGCATCAGACAATCATCGTCTTTAACCACAGAGACACACAGTAGACCGACGACGCGCATCAGACAACCATCGTCTATAACCACAGAGACACACAGTGGACTGACGACGTGCATCAGACAGCCATCGTCTATAACCACAGAGACACACAGTAGACTGACGACGTGCATCAGACAGCCATCGTCTTTAACCAGAGAGACACACAGTAGACTGACGACGCGCATCAGACAGCCATCGTCTTTAACCACAGAGACACACAGTAGACTGACGACGTGCATCAGACAGCCATCGTCTATAACCACAGAGACACACAGTAGACTGATGACGTGCATCAGACAGCCTTCGTCTTTAACCACAGAGACACACAGTAGACTGACGACGTGCATCAGACAGCCGTCGTCTTTAACCAGAGAGACACACAGTAGGCTGACGATGTGCATCAGACAGCCATCATCTTTAACCACAGAGACACACAGTAGACTGACGACGTGCATCAGACAGCCATCGTCGTTAACCACAGAGACACACAGTAGACTGACGACGTGCATCAGACAGCCGTCGTCTTTAACCACAGAGACACACAGTAGACTGACGACGTGCATCAGACAGCCATCGTTTTTAAAGACAGAGACACACAGTAGACTGACGACGTGCATCAGACAGCCGTCGTCTTTAACCACAGAGACACACAGTAGACTGACGACGTACATTAGACAGCCATCGTCTTTAACCACAGAGACACACAGTAGACTGACGACGCGCATCAGACAGCCATCGTCTTTAACCACAGAGACACACAGTAGACTGACGACGCGCATCAGACAGCCATCGTTTTTAAAGACAAAGACACACAGTAGACTGACGACGTGCATCAGACAGCCATCGTTTTTAAAGACAAAGACACACAGTAGACTGACGACGTGCATCAGACAGCCATCGTCTTTAACCACAGAGACACACAGTAGACAGACGACGCGCATCAGACAGCCATCGTCTTTAACCACAGAGACACACAGTAGACTGACGACGCGCATCAGACAACCATCGTCTATAACCACAGAGACACACAGTGGACTGACGACGTGCATCAGACAGCCATCGTCTATAACCACAGAGACACACAGTAGACTGACGACGTGCATCAGACAATCATCGTCTTTAACCAGAGAGACACACAGTAGACCGACGACGCGCATCAGACAACCATCGTCTATAACCACAGAGACACACAGTGGACTGACGACGTGCATCAGACAGCCATCGTCTATAACCACAGAGACACACAGTAGACTGACGACGTGCATCAGACAATCATCGTCTTTAACCACAGAGACACACAGTAGACCGACGACGCGCATCAGACAACCATCGTCTATAACCACAGAGACACACAGTGGACTGACGACGTGCATCAGACAGCCATCGTCTATAACCACAGAGACACACAGTAGACTGACGACGTGCATCAGACAGCCATCGTCTTTAACCACAGAGACACACAGTAGACTGACGACGTGCATCAGACAGCCATCGTCTATAACCACAGAGACACACAGTAGACTGACGACGTGCATCAGACAGCCATCGTCTATAACCACAGAGACACACAGTAGACCGACGACGCGCATCAGACAACCATCGTCTATAACCACAGAGACACACAGTGGACTGACGACGTGCATCAGACAGCCATCGTCTATAACCACAGAGACACACAGTAGACTGACGACGCGCATCAGACAGCCATCGTCTTTAACCACAGAGACACACAGTAGACTGACGACGCGCATCAGACAACCATCGTCTATAACCACAGAGACACACAGTGGACTGACGACGTGCATCAGACAGCCATCGTCTATAACCACAGAGACACACAGTAGACTGACGACGTGCATCAGACAATCATCGTCTTTAACCAGAGAGACACACAGTAGACCGACGACGCGCATCAGACAACCATCGTCTATAACCACAGAGACACACAGTGGACTGACGACGTGCATCAGACAGCCATCGTCTATAACCACAGAGACACACAGTAGACTGACGACGTGCATCAGACAATCATCGTCTTTAACCACAGAGACACACAGTAGACCGACGACGCGCATCAGACAACCATCGTCTATAACCACAGAGACACACAGTGGACTGACGACGTGCATCAGACAGCCATCGTCTATAACCACAGAGACACACAGTAGACTGACGACGTGCATCAGACAATCATCGTCTTTAACCACAGAGACACACAGTAGACCGACGACGCGCATCAGACAGCCATCGTCTTTAACCACAGAGACACACAGTAGACCGACGACGCGCATCAGACAGCCATCGTCTATAACCACAGAGACACACAGTGGACTGACGACGTGCATCAGACAGCCATCGTCTATAACCACAGAGACACACAGTAGACTGACGACGTGCATCAGACAATCATCGTCTTTAACCACAGAGACACACAGTAGACCGACGACGCGCATCAGACAGCCATCGTCTATAACCACAGAGACACACAGTAGACTGACGACGTGCATCAGACTGCCATCGCTTCTAAAGACAAAGACACACAGTAGACTGACGACGTGCATCAGACAGCCATCGTCTATAACCGCAGAGACACACAGTAGACTGACGACGCGCATCAGACAATCATCGTCTTTAACCACAGAGACACACAGTAGACTGACGACGTGCATCAGACAACCATCGTCTTTAACCACAGAGACACACAGTAGACTGACGACGTGCATCAGACAGCCATCGTCTTTAACCACAGAGACACACAGTAGACCGACGACGCGCATCAGACAACCATCGTCTTTAACCACAGAGACACACAGTAGACTGACGACGTGCATCAGACAGCCATCGTCTATAACCACAGAGACACACAGTAGACTGACGACGTGCATCAGACAGCCATCGTCTTTAACCACAGAGACACACAGTAGACTGACGACGTGCATCAGACTGCCATCGCTTCTAAAGACAAAGACACACAGTAGACTGACGACGTGCATCAGACAGCCATCGTCTTTAACCACAGAGACACACAGTAGACTGACGACGTGCATCAGACTGCCATCGCTTCTAAAGACAAAGACACACAGTAGACTGACGACGTGCATCAGACAGCCATCGTCTATAACCGCAGAGACACACAGTAGACTGACGACGCGCATCAGACAATCATCGTCTTTAACCACAGAGACACACAGTAGACTGACGACGTGCATCAGACAACCATCGTCTTTAACCACAAAGACACACAGTAGACTGACGACGCGCATCAGACAATCATCGTCTTTAACCACAGAGACACACAGTAGACTGACGACGTGCATCAGACAACCATCGTCTTTAACCACAAAGACACACAGTAGACTGACGACGCGCATCAGACAGCCATCGTCTTTAACCACAGAGACACACAGTAGACTGACGACGCGCATCAGACAACCATCGTCTTTAACCACAGAGACACACAGTAGACCGACGACGTGCAACAGACAACCATCTTTTTTAACCACAGAGACACACAGTAGACTGACGACGTGCATCAGACAACCATCGTCTTTAACCACAGAGACACACAGTAGACTGACGACGTGCATCAGACAGCCACCGTCTTTAGCGACAGAGACACACAGTAGACTGACGACGCGCATCAGACAGCCATCGTCTTTAACCACAGAGACACACAGTAGACTGACGACGCGCATCAGACAGCCATCGTCTTTAACCACAGAGACACACAGTAGACTGACGACGCGCATCAGACAACCATCGTCTTTAACCACAGAGACACACAGTAGACTGACGACGTGCAACAGACAACCATCTTTTTTAACCACAGAGACACACAGTAGACTGACGACGAGCATCAGACTGCCATCGTCTGTAACCACAGATACACACAGTAGACTGACGACGCGCATCAGACAGCCACCGTCTTTAGCCACAGAGACACACAGTAGACTGACGACGTGCATCAGACAGCCATCGTTTCTAAAGACAAAGACACACAGTAGACTGACGACGCGCATCAGACAGCCATTGTCTTTAACCACAGAGACACACAGTAGACTGACGACGTGCATCAGACAGCCATCGTTTCTAAAGACAAAGACACACAGTAGACTGACGACGCGCATCAGACAGCCATTGTCTTTAACCACAGAGACACACAGTAGACTGACGACGCGCATCAGACAACCATCGTCTTTAACCACAGAGACACACAGTAGACTGACGAGGAGCAAGAGACAACCATCGTCTTTAACCACAGAGACACACAGTAGACTGACGACGTGCAACAGACAACCATCGTCTTTAACCACAGAGACACACAGTAGACTGACGAGGAGCAAGAGACAACCATCGTCTTTAACCACAGAGACACACAGTAGACTGACGACGCGCATCAGACAACCATCGTCTTTAACCACAGAGACACACAGTAGACTGACGACGTGCAACAGACAACCATCGTCTTTAACCACAGAGACACACAGTAGACTGACGACGAGCATCAGACAACCATCGTCTTTAACCACAGAGACACACAGTAGACTGACGACGAGCATCAGACAACCATCGTCTTTAACCACAGAGACAAACAGTAGACTGACGACGCGCATCAGACAGCCATCGTCTTTAACCACAGAGACACACAGTAGACTGACGACGTGCATCAGACAACCATCGTCTTTAACCACAGAGACACACAGTAGACTGACGACGTGCATCAGACAGCCACCGTCTTTAGCCACAGAGACACACAGTAGACTGACGACGTGCATCAGACAACCATCGTCTTTAACCACAGAGACACACAGTAGACTGACGACGTGCATCAGAGAGCCACCGTCTTTAACCACAGAGACACACAGTAGACTGACGACGTGCATCAGACAGCCACCGTCTTTAGCGACAGAGACACACAGTAGACTGACGACGTGCATCAGACAACCATCGTCTTTAACCAGAGAGACACACAGTAGACTGACGACGTGCATCAGACAACCATCGTCTTTAACCAGAGAGACACACAGTAGACTGACGACGTGCATCAGACAGCCATCGTCTATAACCACAGAGACACACAGTAGACTGACGACGTGCATCAGACAACCATCGTCTTTAACCACAGAGACACACAGTAGACTGACGACGTGCATCAGACAACCATCGTCTTTAACCAGAGAGACACACAGTAGACTGACGACGTGCATCAGACAACCATCGTCTTTAACCAGAGAGACACACAGTAGACTGACGACGTGCATCAGACAGCCATCGTCTATAACCACAGAGACACACAGTAGACTGACGACGTGCATCAGACAACCATCGTCTTTAACCAGAGAGACACACAGTAGACTGACGACGTGCATCAGACAGCCATCGTCTATAACCACAGAGACACACAGTAGACTGACGACGCGCATCAGACAGCCATCGTCTTTAGCGACAGAGACACACAGTAGACTGACGACGTGCATCAGACAACCATCGTCTTTAACCAGAGAGACACACAGTAGACTGACGACGTGCATCAGACAGCCATCGTCTATAACCACAGAGACACACAGTAGACTGACGACGTGCATCAGACAATCATCGCCTCTTAACGCAGAGACACACAAGAGAGACACATCGCGAGACTTAAGGGTTGACCTTGACCCAAGGTCACGTGAAGGTCGCGTCGTCCAAGAGAGACACATCAACGAGAGACTCAAAGTTTGACCTTGACCCATGGTCACGTGAAGGTCACGTCGTACAAGAGAGACACATCAACGAGAGACTCAAGGAATGACCTTGAACCAAGGTCACATGAAGGTCACGTCGTACAAAAAAAAGACATCAACGAGAGACTCAAAGTTTGACCTTGACCCAAGGTCACGTGAAGGTCACGTCGTCCAAGTAGACGTTTCAACGAAAGACTCATGGATTGACCTTGACATAAGGTCACGTGAAGGTCACGTCGTCCAAGAGAGACACATCAACGAGAGACTCAAAGTTTGACCTTGACCCAAGGTCACGTGAAGGTCACGTCGTCCAAGTAGACACATCAACGAAAGACTCATGGATTGACCTTGACCCAAGGTCATGTGAAGGTCACGTCGTCCAAGAGAGACACATCAACGAGAGACTCATGGATTGACATTGAGCCAAGGTCACGTGAAGGTCACGTCGTCCAAGAGAGACACATCAACGAGAGACTCAAAGTTTGACCTTGAAACAAGGTCACGTGAAGGTCACGTCGTACAATAGAGACACATCAACGAGAGACTCAAAATTTGACCTTGCCCCAAGGTCACGTGAAGGTCACGTCGTCCAAGAGAGACACAACAACGAGAGACTCACAGATTGACCTTGAACCAAGGTCACGTGAAGGTCACGTCGTACAAGAGAAAAACATCAACGAGAGACTCAAAGTTTTACCTTGACCCAAGGTCACGTGAAGGTCACGTCGTCCAAGAGAGACACATCAACGAGAGACTCAAGGATTGACCTTGACCCAAGGTCACGTGAAGGTCACGTCGTCCAAGAGAGACACATCAACGAGAGACTCAAGGATTGACCTTGAACCAAGGTCACGTGAAGGTCACGTCGTCCAAGAGAGACACATCAACGAGAGACTCAAGGATTGACCTTGAACCAAGGTCACGTGAAGGTCACGTCGTACAAGAGAGACACATCAACGAGAGACTCATAAATTGACCTTGACCCAAGGTCACGTGAAGGTCACGTCGTCCAAGAGAGACACATCAACGAGAGACTCAAAGTTTGACCTTGACCCAAGGTCACGTGAAGGTCACGTCGTCCAAGTAGACACATCAACGAAAGACTCATGGATTGACCTTGACCCAAGGTCATGTGAAGGTCACGTCGTCCAAGAGAGACACATCAACGAAAGACTCATGGATTGACCTTGACCCAAGGTCACGTGAAGGTCACGTCGTACAAGAGAGACACATCAACGAGAGACTCAAGGATTGACCTTGACCCAAGGTCACGTGAAGGTCACGTCGTCCAAGAGAGACACATCAACAAGAGACTCAAAGTTTGACCTTGACCCAAGGTCACGTGAAGGTCACGTCGTACAAGAGAGACACATCAACGAGAGACTGAAAGTTTGACCTTGACCCAAGGTCACGTGAAGGTCACGTCGTACAAGAGAAACACATCAACGAGAGACTCAAAGTTTCACCTTGACCCAAGGTCACGTGAAGGTCACGTCGTCCAAGAGAGACACATCAACGAGAGACTCAAGGATTGACCTTGACCCAAGGTCACGTGAAGGTCACGTCGTCCAAGAGAGACACATCAACGAGAGACTCAAGGAATGACTTTGACCCAAGGTCACGTGAAGGTCACGTCGTCCAAGAGAGACACATCAACGAGAGACTCAAGGATTGACCTTGAACCAAGGTCACATGAAGGTCACGTCGTACAAAAGAGACACATCAACGAGAGACTCAAGGAATGACCTTGACCCAAGGTCACGTGAAGGTCACGTCGTACAAAAGAGACACATCAACGAGAGACTCAAGGATTGACCTTGAACCAAGGTCACATGAAGGTCACGTCGTACAAGAGAGACACATCAACGAGAGACTCAAAATTTGACCTTGCCCCAAGGTCACGTGAAGGTCACGTCGTCCAAGAGAGACACAACAACGAGAGACTCAAAGTTTGACCTTGAACCAAGGTCACATGAAGGTCACGTCGTCCAAGAGAGACACATCAACGAGAGACTTAAAGTTTGACCTTGACCCAAGGTCACGTGAAGGTCACGTCGTACAAGAGAGACACATCAACGAGAGACTCAAGGATTGACCTTGAACCAAAGTCACATGAAGGTCACGTCGTACAAGAGAGACACATCAACGAGAGACTCATGGATTGACCTTGACCCAAGGTCACGTCGTCCAAGAGACACACATCAACGAGAGACTCAAAGTTTGACCTTGACCCAAGGTCACGTGAAGGTCACGTCGTACAAGAGAGACACATCAACGAGCGACTCAAGAATTGACCTTGACCCAAGGTCACGTCGTCCAAGAGACACACATCAACGAGAGACTCAAAGTTTGACCTTGACCCAAGGTCACGTGAAGGTCACGTCGTACAAGAGAGGCACATCAACGAGAGACTCAAAGTTTGACCTTGACCCAAGGTCACGTGAAGGTCACGTCGTCCAAGAGAGACACATAAACGAGAGACTCAAAGTTTGACCTTGACCCAAGGTCACGTGAAGGTCACGTCGTACAAGTAGACACATCAACGAAAGACTCATGGATTGACCTTGACCCAAGGTCACGTGAAGGTCACGTCGTCCAAGAGAGACACATCAACGAGAGACTCAAGGATTGAACTTGAACCAAGGTCACGTGAAGGTCACGTCGTACAAGAGAGACTCATCAACGAGAGACTCAAAGTTTGACCTTGAACCAAGGTCACATGAAGGTCACGTCGTCCAAGAGAGACACATCAACGAGAGACTTAAAGTTTGACCTTGACCCAAGGTCACGTGAAGGTCACGTCGTACAAGAGAGACACATCAACGAGAGACTCAAAGTTTGACCTTGACCCAAGGTCACGTGAAGGTCACGTCGTCCAAGAGAGATACATCAACGAGAGACTCATCGTTTTTAAAGGCAGAGACACACAGTAGACTGACGACGTGCATCAGACAGCCATCGTCTTTAACCACAGAGACACACAGTAGACTGACGACGCGCATCAGACAATCATCGTCTTTAACCACAGAGACACACAGTAGACTGACGACGTGCAACAGACTGCCATCGTTTTTAAAGACAAAGACACACAGTAGACTGACGACGCGCATCAGACAACCATCGTCTTTAACCACAGAGACACACAGTAGACTGACGACGCGCATCAGACAGCCATCGTCTTTAACCACAGAGACACACAGTAGACTGACGACGTGCATCAGACAGCCACCGTCTTTAGCCACAGAGACACACAGTAGACTGACGACGTGCATCAGACAACCATCGTCTTTAACCACAGAGACACACAGTAGACTGACGACGTGCATCAGACAGCCACCGTCTTTAGCGACAGAGACACACAGTAGACTGACGACGGGCATCAGACAGCCATCGTCTTTAACCACAGAGACACACAGTAGACTGACGACGCGCATCAGACAGCCATCGTCTTTAACCACAGAGACACACAGTAGACTGACGACGCGCATCAGACAACCATCGTCTTTAACCACAGAGACACACAGTAGACTGACGACGTGCAACAGACAACCATCTTTTTTAACCACAGAGACACACAGTAGACTGACGACGAGCATCAGACTGCCATCGTCTGTAACCACAGATACACACAGTAGACTGACGACGCGCATCAGACAGCCACCGTCTTTAGCCACAGAGACACACAGTAGACTGACGACGTGCATCAGACAGCCATCGTTTCTAAAGACAAAGACACACAGTAGACTGACGACGCGCATCAGACAGCCATCGTCTTTAACCACAGAGACACACAGTAGACTGACGACGTGCATCAGACAGCCATCGTTTCTAAAGACAAAGACACACAGTAGACTGACGACGCGCATCAGACAGCCATTGTCTTTAACCACAGAGACACACAGTAGACTGACGACGTGCATCAGACAGCCATCGTTTCTAAAGACAAAGACACACAGTAGACTGACGACGCGCATCAGACAGCCATTGTCTTTAACCACAGAGACACACAGTAGACTGACGACGCGCATCAGACAACCATCGTCTTTAACCACAGAGTCACACAGTAGACTGACGACGTGCATCAGACAGCCACCGTCTTTAGCGACAGAGACACACAGTAGACTGACGACGTGCATCAGACAACCATCGTCTTTAACCACAGAGACACACAGTAGACTGACGACGAGCATCAGACAACCATCGTTTCTAAAGACAAAGACACACAGTAGACTGACGACGCGCATCAGACAGCCATTGTCTTTAACCACAGAGACACACAGTAGACTGACGACGCGCATCAGACAACCATCGTCTTTAACCACAGAGTCACACAGTAGACTGACGACGTGCATCAGACAGCCACCGTCTTTAGCGACAGAGACACACAGTAGACTGACGACGTGCATCAGACAACCATCGTCTTTAACCACAGAGACACACAGTAGACTGACGACGTGCATCAGACAGCCACCGTCTTTAGCGACAGAGACACACAGTAGACTGACGACGTGCATCAGACAACCATCGTCTTTAACCACAGAGACACACAGTAGACTGACGACGAGCATCAGACAACCATCGTCTTTAACCACAGAGACACACAGTAGACCGACGACGCGCATCAGACAACCATCGTCTTTAACCACAGAGACACACAGTAGACTGACGACGTGCATCAGACAGCCATCGTCTATAACCACAGAGACACACAGTAGACTGACGACGTGCATCAGACAGCCATCGTCTTTAACCACAGAGACACACAGTAGACTGACGACGTGCATCAGACCGCCATCGTCTATAACCACAGAGACACACAGTAGACTGATGACGTGCATCAGACAGCCATCGTGTTTAACCAGAGAGACACACAGTAGACTGACGACGTGCATCAGACAGCCATCGTGTTTAACCAGAGAGACACACAGTAGACTGACGACGTGCATCAGACAGCCATCGTGTTTAACCAGAGAGACACACAGTAGACTGACGACGTGCATCAGACAGCCATCGTGTTTAACCAGAGAGACACACAGTAGACTGACGACGTGCATCAGACAGCCATCGTCTTTAACCACAGAGACACACAGTAGACTGACGACGTGCATCAGACAGCCACCGTCTTTAGCGACAGAGACACACAGTAGACTGACGACGTGCATCAGACAACCATCGTCTTTAACCACAGAGACACACAGTAGACTGACGACGTGCATCAGACAGCCACCGTCTTTAGCCACAGAGACACACAGTAGACTGACGACGTGCATCAGACAACCATCGTCTTTAACCACAGAGACACACAGTAGACTGACGACGTGCATCAGACAGCCACCGTCTTTAGCGACAGAGACACACAGTAGACTGACGACGCGCATCAGACAGCCATCGCCTTTAACCACAGAGACACACAGTAGACTGACGACGTGCATCAGACAACCATCGTCTTTAACCACAGAGACACACAGTAGACTGACGACGTGCATCAGACAGCCACCGTCTTTAGCCACAGAGACACACAGTAGACTGACGACGTGCATCAGACAACCATCGTCTTTAACCACAGAGACACACAGTAGACTGACGACGTGCATCAGACAGCCACCGTCTTTAGCCACAGAGACACACAGTAGACTGACGACGTGCATCAGACAACCATCGTCTTTAACCACAGAGACACACAGTAGACTGACGACGTGCATCAGACAGCCACCGTCTTTAGCGACAGAGACACACAGTAGACTGACGACGCGCATCAGACAGCCATCGCCTTTAACCACAGAGACACACAGTAGACTGACGACGTGCATCAGACAACCATCGTCTTTAACCACAGAGACACACAGTAGACTGACGACGTGCATCAGACAGCCACCGTCTTTAGCCACAGAGACACACAGTAGACTGACGACGTGCATCAGACAACCATCGTCTTTAACCACAGAGACACACAGTAGACTGACGACGTGCATCAGACAGCCACCGTCTTTAACCACAGAGACACACAGTAGACTGACGACGCGCATCAGACAGCCATCGCCTTTAACCACAGAGACACACAGTAGACTGACGACGTGCATCAGACAACCATCGTCTTTAACCACAGAGACACACAGTAGACTGACGACGTGCATCAGACAGCCACCGTCTTTAGCCACAGAGACACACAGTAGACTGACGACGTGCATCAGACAACCATCGTCTTTAACCACAGAGACACACAGTAGACTGACGACGTGCATCAGACAGCCATCGTCTTTAACCAGAGAGACACACAGTAGACTGACGACGTGCATCAGACAGCCATCGTGTTTAACCAGAGAGACACACAGTAGACTGACGACGTGCATCAGACAGCCATCGTCTTTAACCACAGAGACACACAGTAGACTGACGACGTGCATCAGACCGCCATCGTCTATAACCACAGAGACACACAGTAGACTGACGACGTGCATCAGACAGCCATCGTCTTTAACCACAGAGACACACAGTAGACTGACGACGTGCATCAGACAGCCATCGTCTTTAACCAGAGAGACACACAGTAGACTGACGACGTGCATCAGACAGCCATCGTGTTTAACCAGAGAGACACACAGTAGACTGACGACGTGCATCAGACAGCCATCGTCTTTAACCACAGAGACACACAGTAGACTGACGACGTGCATCAGACAGCCATCGTCTTTAACCAGAGAGACACACAGTAGACTGACGACGTGCATCAGACAGCCATCGTCTTTAACCACAGAGACACACAGTAGACTGACGACGTGCATCAGACAGCCACCGTCTTTAGCGACAGAGACACACAGTAGACTGACGACGTGCATCAGACAACCATC
Source organism: Anthonomus grandis grandis (assembly GCF_022605725.1). Classification (NCBI taxonomy): domain Eukaryota; kingdom Metazoa; phylum Arthropoda; class Insecta; order Coleoptera; family Curculionidae; genus Anthonomus; species Anthonomus grandis. Next base: position 13,146,595 of record NC_065564.1, read on the forward strand.
GTCTTTAACCACAGAGACACACAGTAGACTGACGACGTGCATCAGACAGCCACCGTCTTTAGCCACAGAGACACACAGTAGACTGACGACGTGCATCAGACAACCATCGTCTTTAACCACAGAGACACACAGTAGACTGACGACGTGCATCAGACAACCATCGTCTTTAACCACAGAGACACACAGTAGACTGACGACGTGAATCAGACAGCCACCGTCTTTAGCCACAGAGACACACAGTAGACTGACGACGTGCATCAGACAACCATCGTCTTTAACCACAGAGACACACAGTAGACTGACGACGTGCATCAGACAACCATCGTCTTTAACCACAGAGACACACAGTAGACTGACGACGTGCATCAGACAGCCACCGTCTTTAGCGACAGAGACACACAGTAGACTGACGACGCGCATCAGACAGCCATCGTCTTTAACCACAGAGACACACAGTAGACTGACGACGTGCATCAGACAACCATCGTCTTTAACCACAGAGACACACAGTAGACTGACGACGTGCATCAGACAGCCACCGTCTTTAACCACAGAGACACACAAGAGAGACACATCGCGAGACCTAAGGATTGACCTTGACCCAAGGTCACGTGAAGGTCACGTCGTCCAAGAGAGACACATCAACGAGAGACTCAAAGTTTGACCTTGACCCATGGTCACGTGAATGTCACGTCGTACAAGAGAGACACATCAACGAGAGACTCAAGGAATGACCTTGAACCAAGGTCACATGAAGGTCACGTCGTACAAAAGAGAGACATCAACGAGAGACTCAAAGTTTGACCTTGACCCAAGGTCACGTGAAGGTCACGTCGTCCAAGTAGACGTTTCAACGAAAGACTCATGGATTGACCTTGACCCAAGGTCACGTGAAGGTCACGTCGTCCTAGAGAGACACATCAACGAGAGACTCAAAGTTTGACCTTGACCCAAGGTCACGTGAAGGTCACGTCGTCCAAGAGAGACACAACAACGAGAGACTCACGGATTGACCTTGAACCAAGGTCACGTGAAGGTCACGTCGTACAAGAGAAAAACATCAACGAGAGACTCAAAGTTTCACCTTGACCCAAGGTCACGTGAAGGTCACGTCGTCCAAGAGAGACACATCAACGAGAGACTCAAGGATTGACCTTGACCCAAGGTCACGTGAAGGTCACGTCGTACAAGAGAAAAACATCAACGAGAGACTCAAAGATTGACCTTGACCCAAGGTCACGTGAAGGTCACGTCGTACAAGAGAAACACATCAACGAGAGACTCAAGGATTGACCTTGACCCAAGGTCACGTGAAGGTCACGTCGTCCAAGAGAGACACATTAACGAGAGACTCAAAGTTTGACCTTGACCCAAGGTCACGTGAAGGTCACGTCGTACAAGAGAAACACATCAACGAGAGACTCAAAGTTTCACCTTGACCCAAGGTCACGTGAAGGTCACGTCGTCCAACAGAGACACATCAACGAGAGACTCAAGGATTGACCTTGACCCAAGGTCACGTGAAGGTCACGTCGTCCAAGAGAGACACATCAACGAGAGACTCAAGGAATGACCTTGACCCAAGGTCACGTGAAGGTCACGTCGTCCAAGAGAGACACATCAACGAGAGACTCAAGGATTGACCTTGAACCAAGGTCACGTGAAGGTCACGTCGTACAAGAGAGACACATCAACGAGAGACTCATAAATTGACCTTGACCCAAGGTCACGTGAAGGTCACGTCGTCCAAGAGAGACACATCAACGAGAGACTCAAAATTTGACCTTGACCCAAGGTCACGTGAAGGTCACGTCGTCCAAGTAGACACATCAACGAAAGACTCATGGATTGACCTTGACCCAAGGTCATGTGAAGGTCACGTCGTCCAAGAGAGACACATCAACGAAAGACTCATGGATTGACCTTGACCCAAGGTCACGTGAAGGTCACGTCGTACAAGAGAGACACATCAACGAGAGACTCAAAGTTTGACCTTGACCCAAGGTCACGTGAAGGTCACGTCGTACAAGAGAGACACATCAACGAGAGACTCAAAATTTGACCTTGCCCCAAGGTCACGTGAAGGTCACGTCGTCCAAGAGAGACACAACAACGAGAGACTCACGGATTGACCTTGAACCAAGGTCACGTGAAGGTCACGTCGTACAAGAGAAACACATCAACGAGAGACTCAAAGTTTCACCTTGACCCAAGGTCACTTGAAGGTCACGTCGTCCAAGAGAGACACATCAACGAGAGACTCAAGAATTGACCTTGACCCAAGGTCACGTCGTCCAAGAGAGACACATCAACGAGAGACTCAAGGAATGACCTTGACCCAAGGTCACGTGAAGGTCACGTCGTCCAAGAGAGACACATCAACGAGAGACTCAAGGATTGAACTTGAACCAAGGTCACGTGAAGGTCACGTCGTACAAGAGAGACTCATCAACGAGAGACTCAAAGTTTGACCTTGAACCAAGGTCACATGAAGGTCACGTCGTCCAAGAGAGACACATCAACGAGAGACTTAAAGTTTGACCTTGACCCACGGTCACGTGAAGGTCACGTCGTACAAGAGAGACACATCAACGAGAGACTCAAAGTTTGACCTTGATCCAAGGTCACGTGAAGGTCACGTCGTACAAGAGAGACACATCAACGAGAGACTCAAAATTTGACCTTGACCCAAGGTCACGTGAAGGTCACGTCGTCCAAGAGAGATACATCAACGAGAGACTCATCGTTTTTAAAGGCAGAGACACACAGTAGACTGACGACGTGCATCAGACAGCCATCGTCTTTAACCACAGAGACACACAGTAGACTGACGACGTGCAACAGACAACCATCGTCTTTAACCACAGAGACACACAGTAGACTGACGACGCGCATCAGACAGCCATCGTCTTTAACCACAGAGACACACAGTAGACTGACGACGCGCATCAGACAACCATCGTCTTTAACCACAGAGACACACAGTAGACTGACGACGTGCAACAGACAACCATCGTCTTTAACCACAGAGACACACAGTAGACTGACGACGAGCATCAGACTGCCATCGTCTGTAACCACAGAGACACACAGTAGACTGACGACGTGCATCAGACAGCCATCGTTTCTAAAGACAAAGACACACAGTAGACTGACGACGCGCATCAGACAGCCATCGTCTTTAACCACAGAGACACACAGTAGACTGACGACGTGCATCAGACAGCCATCGTTTCTAAAGACAAAGACACACAGTAGACTGACGACGCGCATCAGACAGCCATCGTCTTTAACCACAGAGACACACAGTAGACTGACGAGGAGCAAGAGACAACCATCGTCTTTAACCACAGAGACACACAGTAGACTGACGACGTGAATCAGACAGCCACCGTCTTTAGCCACAGAGACACACAGTAGACTGACGACGTGCATCAGACAACCATCGTCTTTAACCACAGAGACACACAGTAGACTGACGACGTGAATCAGACAGCCACCTTCTTTAGCCACAGAGACACACAGTAGACTGACGACGTGCATCAGACAACCATCGTCTTTAACCACAGAGACACACAGTAGACTGACGACGTGCATCAGACAGCCACCGTCTTTAGCGACAGAGACACACAGTAGACTGACGACGGGCATCAGACAACCATCGTCTTTAACCACAGAGACACACAGTAGACTGACGACGTGAATCAGACAGCCACCGTCTTTAGCCACAGAGACACACAGTAGACTGACGACGTGCATCAGACAACCATCGTCTTTAACCACAGAGACACACAGTAGACTGACGACGTGCATCAGACAACCATCGTCTTTAACCACAGAGACACACAGTAGACTGACGACGCGCATCAGACAGCCACCGTCTTTAACCACAGAGACACACAGTAGACTGACGACGCGCATCAGACAGCCACCGTCTTTAGCCACAGAGACACACAGTAGACTGACGACGTGCAACAGACAACCATCGTCTTTAACCACAGAGACACACAGTAGACTGACGACGCGCATCAGACAGCCATCGTTTCTAAAGACAAAGACACACAGTAGACTGACGACGCGCATCAGACAGCCATCGTTTCTAAAGACAAAGACACACAGTAGACTGACGACGCGCATCAGACAGCCATCGTCTTTAACCACAGAGACACACAGTAGACTGACGACGTGCATCAGACAGCCATCGTTTCTAAAGACAAAGACACACAGTAGACTGACGACGCGCATCAGACAGCCATCGTCTTTAACCACAGAGACACACAGTAGACTGACGACGCGCATCAGACAACCATCGTCTTTAACCACAGAGACACACAGTAGACTGACGACGTGCAACAGACAACCATCGTCTTTAACCACAGAGACACACAGTAGACTGACGACGCGCATCAGACAGCCATCGTCTTTAACCACAGAGACACACAGTAGACTGACGAGGTGCAAGAGACAACCATCGTCTTTAACCACAGAGACACACAGTAGACTGACGACGTGCAACAGACAACCATCGTCTTTAACCACAGAGACACACAGTAGACTGACGACGTGCAACAGACAACCATCGTCTCTAACCACAGAGACACACAGTAGACTGACGACGTGCAACAGACAGCCATCGTCTTTAACCACAGAGACACACAGTAGACTGACGACGAGCATCAGACTGCCATCGTCTGTAACCACAGAGACACACAGTAGACTGACGACGTGCATCAGACAGCCATCGTTTCTAAAGACAAAGACACACAGTAGACTGACGACGTGCATCAGACAGCCATCGTCTTTAACCAGAGAGACACACAGTAGACTGGCGACGTGCATCAGACAGCCATCGTTTCTAAAGACAAAGACACACAGTAGACTGACGACGTGCATCAGACAGCCATCGTCTTTAACCAGAGAGACACACAGTAGACTGACGACGTGCATCAGACAGCCATCGTTTCTAAAGACAAAGACACACAGTAGACTGACGACGCGCATCAGACAGCCATCGTCTTTAACCACAGAGACACACAGTAGACTGACGAGGTGCAAGAGACAACCATCGTCTTTAACCACAGAGACACACAGTAGACTGACGACGAGCATCAGACTGCCATCGTCTGTAACCACAGAGACACACAGTAGACTGACGACGTGCATCAGACAGCCATCGTTTCTAAAGACAAAGACACACAGTAGACTGACGACGTGCATCAGACAGCCATCGTCTTTAACCAGAGAGACACACAGTAGACTGACGACGTGCATCAGACAGCCATCGTTTCTAAAGACAAAGACACACAGTAGACTGACGACGCGCATCAGACAGACATCGTCTTTAACCACAGAGACACACAGTAGACTGACGACGTGCATCAGACAGCCATCGTTTCTAAAGACAAAGACACACAGTAGACTGACGACGTGCATCAGACAGCCATCGTCTTTAACCAGAGAGACACACAGTAGACTGACGACGTGCATCAGACAGCCATCGTTTCTAAAGACAAAGACACACAGTAGACTGACGACGCGCATCAGACAGACATCGTCTTTAACCACAGAGACACACAGTAGACTGACGACGTGCATCAGACAACCATCGTCTTTAACACAGAGACACACAGTAGACTGACGACGTGCATCAGACAGCCATCGTCTTTAACACAGAGACACACAGTAGACTGACGACGTGCATCAGACAGCCATCGTCTTTAACCACAGAGACACACAGTAGACTGACGACGTGCATCAGACAGCCATCGTCTTTAACACAGAGACACACAGTAGACTGACGACGTGCATCAGACAGCCACTGTCTTTAGCCACAGAGACACACAGTAGACTGACGACGTGCATCAGACAGCCATCGTCTTTAACCACAGAGACACACAGTAGACTGACGACGTGCATCAGACAGCCATCGTCTTTAACACAGAGACACACAGTAGACTGACGACGCGCATCAGACAGCCACCGTCTTTAGCCACAGAGACACACAGTAGACTGACGACGCGCATCAGACAGCCACTGTCTTTAGCCACAGAGACACACAGTAGACTGACGACGTGCATCAGACAGCCATCGTCTTTAACACAGAGACACACAGTAGACTGACGACGTGCATCAGACAGCCACCGTCTTTAGCCACAGAGACACACAGTAGACTGACGACGCGCATCAGACAGCCACTGTCTTTAGCCACAGAGACACACAGTAGACTGACGACGTGCATCAAACAACCATCGTCTTTAACCACAGAGACACGCAGTAGACTGACGACGTGGATCAGACAGCCATCGTTTTTAAAGACGAAGACACACAGTAGACTGACGACGTGCATCAAACAGCCATCGTCTTTAACCACAGAGACACACAGTAGACTGACGACGTGCATCAGACAGCCATCGTCTTTAACACAGAGACACACAGTAGACTGACGACGTGCATCAGACAACCATCGTCTTTAACCACAGAGACACACAGTAGACTGACGACGTGCATCAGACAGCCACCGTCTTTAACCACAGAGACACACAGTAGACTGACGACGCGCATCAGACAGCCACTGTCTTTAGCCACAGAGACACACAAGAGAGACACATCGCGAGACTTAAGGATTGACCTTGACCCAAGGTCACGTGAAGGTCACGTCGTCCAAGAGAGACACATCAACGAGAGACTCAAAGTTTGACCTTGACCCATGGTCACGTGAAGGTCACGTCGTACAAGAGAGACACATCAACGAGAGACTCAAGGAATGACCTTGAACCAAGGTCACATGAAGGTCACGTCGTACAAAAGAGAGACATCAACGAGAGACTCAAAGTTTGACCTTGACCCAAGGTCACGTGAAGGTCACGTCGTCCAAGTAGACGTTTCAACGAAAGACTCATGGATTGACCTTGACCCAAGGTCACGTGAAGGTCACGTCGTCCAAGAGAGACACATAAACGAGAGACTCAAAGTTTGACCTTGACCCAAGGTCATGTGAAGGTCACGTCGTCCAAGAGAGACACATCAACGAGAGACTCATGGATTGACCTTGACCCAAGGTCACGTGAAGGTCACGTCGTACAAGAGAGACACATCAACGAGAGACTCAAAGATTGACCTTGAGCCAAGGTCACGTGAAGGTCACGTCGTACAAGAGAGACACATCAACGAGAGACTCAAAGTTTGACCTTGAAACAAGGTCACGTGAAGGTCACGTCGTACAATAGAGACACATCAACGAGAGACTCAAAATTTGACCTTGCCCCAAGGTCACGTGAAGGTCACGTCGTCCCAGAGAGACACAACAACGAGAGACTCACGGATTGACCTTGAACCAAGGTCACGTGAAGGTCACGTCGTACAAGAGAAAAACATCAACGAGAGACTCAAAGTTTCACCTTGACCCAAGGTCACGTGAAGGTCACGTCGTCCAAGAGAGACACATCAACGAGAGACTCAAGGATTGACCTTGACCCAAGGTCACGTGAAGGTCACGTCGTCCAAGAGAGACACATCAACGAGAGACTCAAGGTTTGACCTTGACCCAAGGTCATGTGAAGGTCACGTCGTACAAGAGAGACACATCAACGAGAGACTCAAAGTTTGACCTTGAAACAAGGTCACGTGAAGGTCACGTCGTACAATAGAGACACATCAACGAGAGACTCAAAATTTGACCTTGCCCCAAGGTCACGTGAAGGTCACGTCGTCCAAGAGAGACACAACAACGAGAGACTCACGGATTGACCTTGAACCAAGGTCACGTGAAGGTCACGTCGTACAAGAGAAACACATCAACGAGAGACTCAAGGATTGACCTTGACCCAAGGTCACGTGAAGGTCACGTCGTCCAAGAGAGACACATTAACGAGAGACTCAAAGTTTGACCTTGACCCAAGGTCACGTGAAGGTCACGTCGTACAAGAGAAACACATCAACGAGAGACTCAAAGTTTCACCTTGACCCAAGGTCACGTGAAGGTCACGTCGTCCAACAGAGACACATCAACGAGAGACTCAAGGATTGACCTTGACCCAAGGTCACGTGAAGGTCACGTCGTCCAAGAGAGACACATCAACGAGAGACTCAAGGAATGACCTTGACCCAAGGTCACGTGAAGGTCACGTCGTCCAAGAGAGACACATCAACGAGAGACTCAAGGATTGACCTTGAACCAAGGTCACGTGAAGGTCACGTCGTACAAGAGAGACACATCAACGAGAGACTCATAAATTGACCTTGACCCAAGGTCACGTGAAGGTCACGTCGTCCAAGAGAGACACATCAACGAGAGACTCAAAGTTTGACCTTGACCCAAGGTCACGTGAAGGTCACGTCGTCCAAGTAGACACATCAACGAAAGACTCATGGATTGACCTTGACCCAAGGTCATGTGAAGGTCACGTCGTCCAAGAGAGACACATCAACGAAAGACTCATGGATTGACCTTGACCCAAGGTCACGTGAAGGTCACGTCGTACAAGAGAGACACATCAACGAGAGACTCAAGGATTAACCTTGACCCAAGGTCACGTGAAGGTCTCGTCGTCCAAAAGAGACACATCAACGAGAGACTCAAAGTTTGACCTTGAACCAAGGTCACGTGAAGGTCACGTCGTACAAGAGAGACACATCAACGAGAGACTCAAAGTTTGACCTTGACCCAAGGTCACGTGAAGGTCACGTCGTACAAGAGAAACACATCAACGAGAGACTCAAAGTTTCACCTTGACCCAAGGTCACGTGAAGGTCACGTCGTCCAAGAGAGACACATCAACGAGAGACTCAAGGATTGACCTTGACCCAAGGTCACGTGAAGGTCACGTCGTCCAAGAGAGACACATCAACGAGAGACTCAAGGAATGACCTTGACCCAAGGTCACGTGAAGGTCACGTCGTCCAAGAGAGACACATCAACGAGAGACTCAAGGATTGACCTTGAACCAAGGTCACATGAAGGTCACGTCGTACAAAAGAGACACATCAACGAGAGACTCAAAATTTGACCTTGCCCCAAGGTCACGTGAAGGTCACGTCGTCCAAGAGAGACACAACAACGAGAGACTCAAAGTTTGACCTTGAACCAAGGTCACATGAAGGTCACGTCGTCCAAGAGAGACACATCAACGAGAGACTTAAAGTTTGACCTTGACCCAAGGTCACGTGAAGGTCACGTCGTACAAGAGAGACACATCAACGAGAGACTCAAAGTTTGACCTTGACCCAAGGTCACGTGAAGGTCACGTCGTACAAGAGAGACACATCAACGAGAGACTCAAAATTTGACCTTGCCCCAAGGTCACGTGAAGGTCACGTCGTCCAAGAGAGACACAACAACGAGAGACTCACGGATTGACCTTGAACCAAGGTCACGTGAAGGTCACGTCGTACAAGAGAAACACATCAACGAGAGACTCAAAGTTTCACCTTGACCCAAGGTCACTTGAAGGTCACGTCGTCCAAGAGAGACACATCAACGAGAGACTCAAGGATTGACCTTGACCCAAGGTCACGTCGTCCAAGAGAGACACATCAACGAGAGACTCAAGGAATGACCTTGACCCAAGGTCACGTGAAGGTCACGTCGTCCAAGAGAGACACATCAACGAGAGACTCAAGGATTGAACTTGAACCAAGGTCACGTGAAGGTCACGTCGTACAAGAGAGACTCATCAACGAGAGACTCAACGTTTGACCTTGAACCAAGGTCACATGAAGGTCACGTCGTCCAAGAGAGACACATCAACGAGAGACTTAAAGTTTGACCTTGACCCAAGGTCACGTGAAGGTCACGTCGTACAAGAGAGACACATCAACGAGAGACTCAAAGTTTGACCTTGATCCAAGGTCACGTGAAGGTCACGTCGTACAAGAGAGACACATCAACGAGAGACTCAAAATTTGACCTTGACCCAAGGTCACGTGAAGGTCACGTCGTCCAAGAGAGATACATCAACGAGAGACTCATCGTTTTTAAAGGCAGAGACACACAGTAGACTGACGACGTGCATCAGACAGCCATCGTCTTTAACCACAGAGACACACAGTAGACTGACGACGTGCATCAGACTGCCATCGCTTCTAAAGACAAAGACACACAGTAGACTGACGACGTGCATCAGACAGCCATCGTCTTTAACCACAGAGACACACAGTAGACTGACGACGCGCATCAGACAACCATCGTCTTTAACCACAGAGACACACAGTAGACTGACGACGTGCAACAGACTGCCATCGTTTTTAAAGACAAAGACACACAGTAGACTGACGACGCGCATCAGACAACCATCGTCTTTAACCACAGAGACACACAGTAGACTGACGACGCGCATCAGACAGCCATCGTCTTTAACCACAGAGACACACAAGAGAGACACATCGCGAGACTTAAGGATTGACCTTGACCCAAGGTCACGTGAAGGTCACGTCGTCCAAGAGAGACACATCAACGAGAGACTCAAAGTTTGACCTTGACCCATGGTCACGTGAAGGTCACGTCGTACAAGAGAGACACATCAACGAGAGACTCAAAGTTTGACCTTGATCCAAGGTCACGTGAAGGTCACGTCGTACAAGAGAGACACATCAACGAGAGACTCAAAATTTGACCTTGACCCAAGGTCACGTGAAGGTCACGTCGTCCAAGAGAGATACATCAACGAGAGACTCATCGTTTTTAAAGGCAGAGACACACAGTAGACTGACGACGTGCATCAGACAGCCATCGTCTTTAACACAGAGACACACAGTAGACTGACGACGTGCATCAGACAGCCATCGTCTTTAACACAGAGACACACAGTAGACTGACGACGTGCAACAGACAACGATCGTCTTTAACCACAGAGACACACAGTAGACTGACGACGCGCATCAGACAGCCATCGTCTTTAACCACAGAGACACACAGTAGACTGACGACGCGCATCAGACAAACATCGTCTTTAACCACAGAGACACACAGTAGACTGACGACGAGCATCAGACTGCCATCGTCTTTAATCACAGAGACACACAGTAGACTGACGACGCGCATCAGACAACCATCGTCTTTAACCACAGAGACACACAGTAGACTGACGACGTGCAACAGACAACCATCGTCTTTAACCACAGAGACACACAGTAGACTGACGACGAGCATCAGACTGCCATCGTCTGTAACCACAGAGACACACAGTAGACTGACGACGTGCATCAGACAGCCATCGTTTCTAAAGACAAAGACACACAGTAGACTGACGACGCGCATCAGACAGCCATCGTCTTTAAACACAGAGACACACAGTAGACTGACGACGTGCATCAGACAGCCATCGTTTCTAAAGACAAAGACACACAGTAGACTGACGACGCGCATCAGACAGCCATCGTCTTTAACCACAGAGACACACAGTAGACTGACGACGCGCATCAGACAACCATCGTCTTTAACCACAGAGACACACAGTAGACTGACGAGGAGCAAGAGACAACCATCGTCTTTAACCACAGAGACACACAGTAGACTGACGACGCGCATCAGACAGCCATCGTCTTTAACCACAGAGACACACAGTAGACTGACGACGTGCATCAGACAACCATCGTCTTTAACCACAGAGACACACAGTAGACTGACGACGTGAATCAGACAGCCACCGTCTTTAGCCACAGAGACACACAGTAGACTGACGACGTGCATCAGACAGCCATCGTCTATAACCGCAGAGACACACAGTAGACTGACGACGTGAATCAGACAGCCACCGTCTTTAGCCACAGAGACACACAGTAGACTGACGACGTGCATCAGACAGCCATCGTCTATAACCGCAGAGACACACAGTAGACTGACGACGCGCATCAGACAACCATCGTCTTTAACCACAGAGACACACAGTAGACTGACGACGTGCATCAGACAACCATTGTCTTTAACCACAAAGACACACAGTAGACTGACGACGCGCATCAGGCAACCATCGTCTTTAACCACAGAGACACACAGTAGACTGACGACGTGCAACAGACTGCCATCGTTTTTAAAGACAAAGACACACAGTAGACTGACGACGCGCATCAGACAACCATCGTCTTTAACCACAGAGACACACAGTAGACTGACGACGCGCATCAGACAACCATCGTCTTTAACCACAGAGACACACAGTAGACTGACGACGAGCATCAGACTGCCATCGTCTTTAATCACAGAGACACACAGTAGACTGACGACGCGCATCAGACAACCATCGTCTTTAACCACAGAGACACACAGTAGACTGACGACGCGCATCAGACAACCATCGTCTTTAACCACAGAGACACACAGTAGACTGACGACGCGCATCAGACAGCCATCGTCTTTAACCACAGAGACACACAGTAGACTGACGACGCGCATCAGACAACCATCGTCTTTAACCACAGAGACACACAGTAGACTGACGACGTGCAACAGACAACCATCGTCTTTAACCACAGAGACACACAGTAGACTGACGACGCGCATCAGACAGCCATCGTCTTTAACCACAGAGACACACAGTAGACTGACGACGCGCATCAGACAACCATCGTCTTTAACCACAGAGACACACAGTAGACTGACGACGTGCAACAGACAACCATCGTCTTTAACCACAGAGACACACAGTAGACTGACGACGCGCATCAGACAGCCATCGTCTTTAACCACAGAGACACACAGTAGACTGACGACGCGCATCAGACAACCATCGTCTTTAACCACAGAGACACACAGTAGACTGACGACGTGCAACAGACAACCATCGTCTTTAACCACAGAGACACACAGTAGACTGACGACGTGCATCAGACAGCCATCGTTTCTAAAGACAAAGACACACAGTAGACTGACGACGCGCATCAGACAGCCATCGTCTTTAACCACAGAGACACACAGTAGACTGACGACGTGCATCAGACAGCCATCGTCTATAACCGCAGAGACACACAGTAGACTGACGACGTGCATCAGACAACCATCGTCTTTAACCACAGAGACACACAGTAGACTGACGACGTGCATCAGACAACCATCGTCTTTAACCACAAAGACACACAGTAGACTGACGACGCGCATCAGACAACCATCGTCTTTAACCACAGAGACACACAGTAGACTGACGACGTGCATCAGACAACCATTGTCTTTAACCACAAAGACACACAGTAGACTGACGACGCGCATCAGGCAACCATCGTCTTTAACCACAGAGACACACAGTAGACTGACGACGTGCAACAGACTGCCATCGTTTTTAAAGACAAAGACACACAGTAGACTGACGACGCGCATCAGACAACCATCGTCTTTAACCACAAAGACACACAGTAGACTGACGACGCGCATCAGACAACCATCGTCTTTAACCACAGAGACACACAGTAGACTGACGACGAGCATCAGACTGCCATCGTCTTTAATCACAGAGACACACAGTAGACTGACGACGCGCATCAGACAACCATCGTCTTTAACCACAGAGACACACAGTAGACTGACGACGCGCATCAGACAACCATCGTCTTTAACCACAGAGACACACAGTAGACTGACGACGCGCATCAGACAGCCATCGTCTTTAACCACAGAGACACACAGTAGACTGACGACGCGCATCAGACAACCATCGTCTTTAACCACAGAGACACACAGTAGACTGACGACGTGCAACAGACAACCATCGTCTTTAACCACAGAGACACACAGTAGACTGACGACGCGCATCAGACAGCCATCGTCTTTAACCACAGAGACACACAGTAGACTGACGACGCGCATCAGACAACCATCGTCTTTAACCACAGAGACACACAGTAGACTGACGACGTGCAACAGACAACCATCGTCTTTAACCACAGAGACACACAGTAGACTGACGACGAGCATCAGACTGCCATCGTTTGTAACCACAGAGACACACAGTAGACTGACGACGTGCATCAGACAGCCATCGTTTCTAAAGACAAAGACACACAGTAGACTGACGACGCGCATCAGACAGCCATCGTCTTTAACCACAGAGACACACAGTAGACTGACGACGTGCATCCGACAGCCATCGTTTCTAAAGACAAAGACACACAGTAGACTGACGACGCGCATCAGACAGCCATCGTCTTTAACCACAGAGACACACAGTAGACTGACGACGCGCATCAGACAACCATCGTCTTTAACCACAGAGACACACAGTAGACTGACGACGTGCATCAGACAACCATCGTCTTTAACCACAGAGACACACAGTAGACTGACGACGTGAATCAGACAGCCACCGTCTTTAGCCACAGAGACACACAGTAGACTGACGACGTGCATCAGACAACCATCGTCTTTAACCACAGAGACACACAGTAGACTGACGACGTGCATCAGACAGCCACCGTCTTTAACCACAGAGACACACAGTAGACTGACGACGCGCATCAGACAACCATCGTCTTTAACCACAGAGACACACAGTAGACTGACGACGTGCATCAGACAGCCATCGTTTCTAAAGACAAAGACACACAGTAGACTGACGACGCGCATCAGACAGCCATCGTCTTTAACCACAGAGACACACAGTAGACTGACGACGTGCATCAGACAGCCATCGTTTCTAAAGACAAAGACACACAGTAGACTGACGACGCGCATCAGACAGCCATCGTCTTTAACCACAGAGACACACAGTAGACTGACGACGCGCATCAGACAACCATCGTCTTTAACCACAGAGACACACAGTAGACTGACGACGCGCATCAGACAGCCATCGTCTTTAACCACAGAGACACACAGTAGACTGACGACGTGCATCAGACAACCATCGTCTTTAACCACAGAGACACACAGTAGACTGACGACGTGCATCAGACAGCCACCGTCTTTAGCCACAGAGACACACAGTAGACTGACGACGTGCATCAGACAGCCATCGTCTTTAACCACAGAGACACACAGTAGACTGACGACGTGCATCAGACAGCCATCGTCTTTAACCACAGAGACACACAGTAGACTGACGACGTGCATCAGACAACCATCGTCTTTAACCACAGAGACACACAGTAGACTGACGACGTGCATCAGACAACCATCGTCTTTAACCACAGAGACACACAGTAGACTGACGACGTGCATCAGACAACCATCGTCTTTAACCACAGAGACACACAGTAGACTGACGACGTGCATCAGACAGCCACCGTCTTTAACCACAGAGACACACAGTAGACTGACGACGCGCATCAGACAACCATCGTCTTTAACCACAGAGACACACAGTAGACTGACGACGTGCATCAGACAGCCATCGTTTCTAAAGACAAAGACACACAGTAGACTGACGACGCGCATCAGACAGCCATCGTCTTTAACCACAGAGACACACAGTAGACTGACGACGTGCATCAGACAGCCATCGTTTCTAAAGACAAAGACACACAGTAGACTGACGACGCGCATCAGACAGCCATCGTCTTTAACCACAGAGACACACAGTAGACTGACGACGCGCATCAGACAACCATCGTCTTTAACCACAGAGACACACAGTAGACTGACGACGCGCATCAGACAGCCATCGTCTTTAACCACAGAGACACACAGTAGACTGACGACGTGCAACAGACAACCATCGTCTTTAACCACAGAGACACACAGTAGACTGACGACGCGCATCAGACAACCATCGTCTTTAACCACAGAGAC
Source organism: Anthonomus grandis grandis (assembly GCF_022605725.1). Classification (NCBI taxonomy): domain Eukaryota; kingdom Metazoa; phylum Arthropoda; class Insecta; order Coleoptera; family Curculionidae; genus Anthonomus; species Anthonomus grandis. The sequence continues at coordinate 13,162,307 of NC_065564.1, forward strand.
ACACAGTAGACTGACGACGTGCATCAGACAACCATCGTCTTTAACCACAGAGACACACAGTAGACTGACGACGTGCATCAGACAGCCACCGTCTTTAGCCACAGAGACACCCAGTAGACTGACGACGTGCATCAGACAACCATCGTCTTTAACCACAGAGACACACAGTAGACTGACGACGTGCAACAGACAACCATCGTCTTTAACCACAGAGACACACAGTAGACTGACGACGAGCATCAGACAACCATCGTCTTTAACCACAGAGACACACAGTAGACTGACGACGAGCATCAGACAACCATCGTCTTTAACCACAGAGACACACAGTAGACTGACGACGAGCATCAGACAACCATCGTCTTTAACCACAAAGACACACAGTAGACTGACGACGCGCATCAGACAACCATCGTCTTTAACCACAGAGACACACAGTAGACTGACGACGCGCATCAGACAGCCATCGTCTTTAACCACAGAGACACACAGTAGACTGACGACGTGCATCAGACAGCCACCGTCTTTAGCCACAGAGACACACAGTAGACTGACGACGAGCATCAGACAACCATCGTCTTTAACCACAGAGACACACAGTAGACTGACGACGAGCATCAGACAACCATCGTCTTTAACCACAGAGACACACAGTAGACTGACGACGCGCATCAGACAGCCATCGTCTTTAACCACAGAGACACACAGTAGACTGACGACGCGCATCAGACAACCATCGTCTTTAACCACAGAGACACACAGTAGACTGACGACGCGCATCAGACAGCCATCGTCTTTAACCACAGAGACACACAGTAGACTGACGACGTGCATCAGACAACCATCGTCTTTAACCACAGAGACACACAGTAGACTGACGACGTGCATCAGACAGCCACCGTCTTTAGCCACAGAGACACACAGTAGACTGACGACGTGCATCAGACAACCATCGTCTTTAACCACAGAGACACACAGTAGACTGACGACGCGCATCAGACAGCCATCGTCTTTAACCACAGAGACACACAGTAGACTGACGACGTGCAACAGACAACCATCGTCTTTAACCACAGAGACACACAGTAGACTGACGACGTGCATCAGACAACCATCGTCTTTAACCACAGAGACACACAGTAGACTGACGACGCGCATCAGACAGCCATCGTCTTTAACCACAGAGACACACAGTAGACTGACGACGTGCATCAGACAACCATCGTCTTTAACCACAGAGACACACAGTAGACTGACGACGTGCATCAGACAACCATCGTCTTTAACCACAGAGACACACAGTAGACTGACGACGTGCATCAGACAACCATCGTCTTTAACCACAGAGACACACAGTAGACTGACGACGAGCATCAGACAACCATCGTCTTTAACCACAGAGACACACAGTAGACTGACGACGCGCATCAGACAGCCACTGTCTTTAGCCACAGAGACACACAGTAGACTGACGACGCGCATCAGACAGCCATCGTTTTTAACCGCAGAGACACACAGTAGACTGACGACGCGCATCAGACAGCCATCGTTTTTAACCGCAGAGACACACAGTAGACTGACGACGTGCATCAGACAGCCACCGTCTTTAGCCACAGAGACACACAGTAGACTGACGACGCGCATCAGACAGCCACTGTCTTTAGCCACAGAGACACACAGTAGACTGACGACGTGCATCAGACAGCCACCGTCTTTAGCCACAGAGACACACAGTAGACTGACGACGTGCATCAGACAACCATCGTCTTTAACCACAGAGACACACAGTAGACTGACGACGAGCATCAGACAGCCATCGTCTTTAACCACAGAGACACACAGTAGACTGACGACGTGCATCAGACAACCATCGTCTTTAACCACAGAGACACACAGTAGACTGACGACGCGCATCAGACAGCCATCGTCTTTAACCACAGAGACACACAGTAGACTGACGACGTGCATCAAACAACCATCGTCTTTAACCACAGAGACACACAGTAGACTGACGACGTGCATCAGACAACCATCGTCTTTAGCCACAGAGACACACAGTAGACTGACGACGTGCATCAGACAACCATCGTCTTTAACCACAGAGACACACAGTAGACTGACGACGCGCATCAGACAGCCATCGTCTTTAACCACAGAGACACACAGTAGACTGACGACGTGCAACAGACAACCATCGTCTTTAACCACAGAGACACACAGTAGACTGACGACGTGCATCAGACAACCATCGTCTTTAACCACAGAGACACACAGTAGACTGACGACGCGCATCAGACAGCCATCGTCTTTAACCACAGAGACACACAGTAGATTGACGACGTGCATCAGACAACCATCGTCTTTAACCACAGAGACACACAGTAGACTGACGACGTGCATCAGACAGCCACCGTCTTTAGCTACAGAGACACACAGTAGACTGACGACGTGCATCAGACAACCATCGTCTTTAACCACAGAGACACACAGTAGACTGACGACGAGCATCAGACAACCATCGTCTTTAACCACAGAGACACACAGTAGACTGACGACGCGCATCAGACAGCCACTGTCTTTAGCCACAGAGACACACAGTAGACTGACGACGCGCATCAGACAGCCATCGTTTTTAACCGCAGAGACACACAGTAGACTGACGACGCGCATCAGACAGCCATCGTTTTTAACCGCAGAGACACACAGTAGACTGACGACGTGCATCAGACAGCCACCGTCTTTAGCCACAGAGACACACAGTAGACTGACGACGCGCATCAGACAGCCACTGTCTTTAGCCACAGAGACACACAGTAGACTGACGACGTGCATCAGACAGCCACCGTCTTTAGCCACAGAGACACACAGTAGACTGACGACGTGCATCAGACAACCATCGTCTTTAACCACAGAGACACACAGTAGACTGACGACGAGCATCAGACAGCCATCGTCTTTAACCACAGAGACACACAGTAGACTGACGACGTGCATCAGACAACCATCGTCTTTAACCACAGAGACACACAGTAGACTGACGACGCGCATCAGACAGCCATCGTCTTTAACCACAGAGACACACAGTAGACTGACGACGTGCATCAAACAACCATCGTCTTTAACCACAGAGACACACAGTAGACTGACGACGTGCATCAGACAACCATCGTCTTTAACCACAGAGACACACAGTAGACTGACGACGCGCATCAGACAGCCATCGTCTTTAACCACAGAGACACACAGTAGACTGACGACGTGCATCAGACAGCCATCGTCTTTAACCACAGAGACACACAGTAGACTGACGACGTGCATCAGACAACCATCGTCTTTAACCACAGAGACACACAGTAGACTGACGACGTGCATCAGACAACCATCGTCTTTAACCACAGAGACACACAGTAGACTGACGACGTGCATCAGACAACCATCGTCTTTAACCACAGAGACACACAGTAGACTGACGACGTGCATCAGACAACCATCGTCTTTAACCACAGAGACACACAGTAGACTGACGACGTGCATCAGACAACCATCGTCTTTAACCACACAGACACACAGTAGACTGACGACGTGCATCAGACAACCATCGTCTTTAACCACAGAGACACACAGTAGACTGACGACGCGCATCAGACAGCCATCGTCTTTAACCACAGAGACACACAGTAGACTGACGACGTGCATCAGACAGCCATCGTCTTTAACCACAGAGACACACAGTAGACTGACGACGTGCATCAGACAACCATCGTCTTTAACCACAGAGACACACAGTAGACTGACGACGTGCATCAGACAACCATCGTCTTTAACCACAGAGACACACAGTAGACTGACGACGTGCATCAGACAACCATCGTCTTTAACCACAGAGACACACAGTAGACTGACGACGAGCATCAGACAACCATCGTCTTTAACCACAGAGACACACAGTAGACTGACGACGAGCATCAGACAACCATCGTCTTTAACCACAGAGACACACAGTAGACTGACGACGTGCATCAGACAGCCACCGTCTTTAGCGACAGAGACACACAGTAGACTGACGACGAGCATCAGACAACCATCGTCTTTAACCACAGAGACACACAGTAGACTGACGACGTGCATCAGACAGCCACCGTCTTTAGCGACAGAGACACACAGTAGACTGACGACGAGCATCAGACAACCATCGTCTTTAACCACAGAGACACACAGTAGACTGACGAGGTGCAAGAGACAACCATCGTCTTTAACCACAGAGACACACAGTAGACTGACGACGTGCATCAGACAGCCACCGTCTTTAGCGACAGAGACACACAGTAGACTGACGACGAGCATCAGACAACCATCGTCTTTAACCACAGAGACACACAGTAGACTGACGAGGTGCAAGAGACAACCATCGTCTTTAACCACAGAGACACACAGTAGACTGACGACGTGCATCAGACAGCCACCGTCTTTAGCGACAGAGACACACAGTAGACTGACGACGAGCATCAGACAACCATCGTCTTTAACCACAGAGACACACAGTAGACTGACGAGGTGCAAGAGACAACCATCGTCTTTAACCACAGAGACACACAGTAGACTGACGACGTGCATCAGACAGCCACCGTCTTTAGCGACAGAGACACACAGTAGACTGACGACGTGCATCAGACAGCCACCGTCTTTTGCGACAGAGACACACAGTAGACTGACGACGAGCATCAGACAACCATCGTCTTTAACCACAGAGACACACAGTAGACTGACGAGGTGCAAGAGACAACCATCGTCTTTAACCACAGAGACACACAGTAGACTGACGACGTGCATCAGACAGCCACCGTCTTTAACCACAGAGACACACAGTAGACTGACGAGGTGCAAGAGACAACCATCGTCTTTAACCACAGAGACACACAGTAGACTGACGACGTGCATCAGACAGCCACCGTCTTTAGCGACAGAGACACACAGTAGACTGACGACGAGCATCAGACAACCATCGTCTTTAACCACAGAGACACACAGTAGACTGACGAGGTGCAAGAGACAACCATCGTCTTTAACCACAGAGACACACAGTAGACTGACGACGTGCATCAGACAGCCACCGTCTTTAACCACAGAGACACACAGTAGACTGACGAGGTGCAAGAGACAACCATCGTCTTTAACCACAGAGACACACAGTAGACTGACGACGTGCATCAGACAGCCACCGTCTTTAGCGACAGAGACACACAGTAGACTGACGACGAGCATCAGACAACCATCGTCTTTAACCACAGAGACACACAGTAGACTGACGAGGTGCAAGAGACAACCATCGTCTTTAACCACAGAGACACACAGTAGACTGACGACGTGCATCAGACAGCCACCGTCTTTAGCGACAGAGACACACAGTAGACTGACGACGAGCATCAGACAACCATCGTCTTTAACCACAGAGACACACAGTAGACTGACGAGGTGCAAGAGACAACCATCGTCTTTAACCACAGAGACACACAGTAGACTGACGACGTGCATCAGACAGCCACCGTCTTTAGCGACAGAGACACACAGTAGACTGACGACGAGCATCAGACAACCATCGTCTTTAACCACAGAGACACACAGTAGACTGACGACGTGCATCAGACAACCATCGTCTTTAACCACAGAGACACACAGTAGACTGACGACGTGCATCAGACAACCATCGTCTTTAACCACAGAGACACACAGTAGACTGACGACGTGCATCAGACAACCATCGTCTTTAACCACAGAGACACACAGTAGACTGACGACGTGCATCAGACAACCATCGTCTTTAACCACAGAGACACACAGTAGACTGACGACGTGCATCAGACAGCCACCGTCTTTAACCACAGAGACACACAGTAGACTGACGACGAGCATCAGACAACCATCGTCTTTAACCACAGAGACACACAGTAGACTGACGACGAGCATCAGACAACCATCGTCTTTAACCACAGAGACACACAGTAGACTGACGACGTGCATCAGACAGCCACCGTCTTTAGCGACAGAGACACACAGTAGACTGACGACGAGCATCAGACAACCATCGTCTTTAACCACAGAGACACACAGTAGACTGACGAGGTGCAAGAGACAACCATCGTCTTTAACCACAGAGACACACAGTAGACTGACGACGTGCATCAGACAGCCACCGTCTTTAGCGACAGAGACACACAGTAGACTGACGACGAGCATCAGACAACCATCGTCTTTAACCACAGAGACACACAGTAGACTGACGAGGTGCAAGAGACAACCATCGTCTTTAACCACAGAGACACACAGTAGACTGACGACGTGCATCAGACAGCCACCGTCTTTAGCGACAGAGACACACAGTAGACTGACGACGAGCATCAGACAACCATCGTCTTTAACCACAGAGACACACAGTAGACTGACGAGGTGCAAGAGACAACCATCGTCTTTAACCACAGAGACACACAGTAGACTGACGACGTGCATCAGACAGCCACCGTCTTTAGCGACAGAGACACACAGTAGACTGACGACGTGCATCAGACAGCCACCGTCTTTAGCGACAGAGACACACAGTAGACTGACGACGAGCATCAGACAACCATCGTCTTTAACCACAGAGACACACAGTAGACTGACGAGGTGCAAGAGACAACCATCGTCTTTAACCACAGAGACACACAGTAGACTGACGACGTGCATCAGACAGCCACCGTCTTTAGCGACAGAGACACACAGTAGACTGACGACGAGCATCAGACAACCATCGTCTTTAACCACAGAGACACACAGTAGACTGACGAGGTGCAAGAGACAACCATCGTCTTTAACCACAGAGACACACAGTAGACTGACGACGTGCATCAGACAGCCACCGTCTTTAACCACAGAGACACACAGTAGACTGACGACGTGCATCAGACAACCATCGTCTTTAACCACAGAGACACACAGTAGACTGACGACGTGCATCAGACAGCCACCGTCTTTAGCCACAGAGACACACAGTAGACTGACGACGTGCATCAGACAGCCACCGTCTTTAGCCACAGAGACACACAGTAGACTGACGACGTGCATCAGACAGCCACCGTCTTTAGCCACAGAGACACACAGTAGACTGACGACGAGCATCAGACAACCATCGTCTTTAACCACAGAGACACACAGTAGACTGACGAGGTGCAAGAGACAACCATCGTCTTTAACCACAGAGACACACAGTAGACTGACGACGTGCATCAGACAGCCACCGTCTTTAGCGACAGAGACACACAGTAGACTGACGACGAGCATCAGACAACCATCGTCTTTAACCACAGAGACACACAGTAGACTGACGAGGTGCAAGAGACAACCATCGTCTTTAACCACAGAGACACACAGTAGACTGACGACGTGCATCAGACAGCCACCGTCTTTAGCGACAGAGACACACAGTAGACTGACGACGAGCATCAGACAACCATCGTCTTTAACCACAGAGACACACAGTAGACTGACGAGGTGCAAGAGACAACCATCGTCTTTAACCACAGAGACACACAGTAGACTGACGACGTGCATCAGACAGCCACCGTCTTTAACCACAGAGACACACAGTAGACTGACGACGTGCATCAGACAACCATCGTCTTTAACCACAGAGACACACAGTAGACTGACGACGTGCATCAGACAGCCACCGTCTTTAGCCACAGAGACACACAGTAGACTGACGACGTGCATCAGACAGCCACCGTCTTTAGCCACAGAGACACACAGTAGACTGACGACGTGCATCAGACAGCCACCGTCTTTAGCCACAGAGACACACAGTAGACTGACGACGTGCATCAGACAGCCACCGTCTTTAGCCACAGAGACACACAGTAGACTGACGACGTGCATCAGACAGCCACCGTCTTTAGCCACAGAGACACACAGTAGACTGACGACGTGCATCAGACAGCCACCGTCTTTAGCGACAGAGACACACAGTAGACTGACGACGAGCATCAGACAACCATCGTCTTTAACCACAGAGACACACAGTAGACTGACGACGTGCATCAGACAACCATCGTCTTTAACCACAGAGACACACAGTAGACTGACGACGTGCATCAGACAGCCACCGTCTTTAACCACAGAGACACACAGTAGACTGACGACGTGCATCAGACAACCATCGTCTTTAACCACAGAGACACACAGTAGACTGACGACGTGCATCAGACAGCCACCGTCTTTAGCCACAGAGACACACAGTAGACTGACGACGTGCATCAGACAGCCACCGTCTTTAGCCACAGAGACACACAGTAGACTGACGACGTGCATCAGACAGCCACCGTCTTTAACCACAGAGACACACAGTAGACTGACGACGTGCATCAGACAGCCACCGTCTTTAGCCACAGAGACACACAGTAGACTGACGACGTGCATCAGACAACCATCGTCTTTAACCACAGAGACACACAAGAGAGACACATCGCGAGACTTAAGGATTGACCTTGACCCAAGGTCACGTGAAGGTCACGTCGTCCAAGAGAGACACATCAACGAGAGACTCAAAGTTTGACCTTGACCCATGGTCACGTGAAGGTCACGTCGTACAAGAGAGACACATCAACGAGAGACTCAAGGAATGACCTTGAACCAAGGTCACATGAAGGTCACGTCGTACAAAAGAGAGACATCAACGAGAGACTCAAAGTTTGACCTTGACCCAAGGTCACGTGAAGGTCACGTCGTACAAGAGAAACACATCAACGAGAGACTCAAAGTTTGACCTTGACCCAAGGTCACGTGAAGGTCACGTCGTCCAAGAGAGACACATCAACGAGAGACTCAAAGTTTGATTTTGACCCAAGGTCACGTGAAGGTCACGTCGTCCAAGAGAGACACATCAACGAGAGACTCAAGGATTGACCTTGACCCAAGGTCACGTGAAGGTCACGTCGTACAAGAGAGACACATCAACGAGAGACTCAAGGATTGACCTTGAACCAAGGTCACATGAAGGTCGCGTCGTACAAAAGAGACACATCAACGAGAGACTCAAGGATTGACCTTGAACCAAGGTCAAATGAAGGTCACGTCGTCCAAGTAGACACATCAACGAAAGACTCATGGATTGACCTTGACCCAAGGTCATGTGAAGGTCACGTCGTCCAAGAGAGACACATCAACGAGAGACTCATGGATTGACCTTGACCCAAGGTCACGTGAAGGTCACGTCGTACAAGAGAGACACATCAACGAAAGACTCAAGGATTGACCTTGAGCCAAGGTCACGTGAAGGTCACGTCGTACAAGAGAGACACATCAACGAGAGACTCAAAGTTTGACCTTGACCCAAGGTCACGTGAAGGTCACGTCGCACAAGAGAAACACATCAACGAGAGACTCAAAGTTTGACCTTGACCCAAGGTCACGTGAAGGTCACGTCGTACAAGTAGACACATCAACGACAGACTCATGGATTGACCTTGACCCAAGGTCACGTGAAGGTCACGTCGTCCAAGAGAGACACATCAACGAGAGACTCAAGGATTGACCTTGACCCAAGGTCACGTGAAGGTCACGTCGTACAAGAGAGACACATCAACGAGAGACTCAAGGATTGACCTTGAACCAAGGTCACATGAAGGTCGCGTCGTACAAAAGAGACACATCAACGAGAGACTCAAGGATTCACCTTGAACCAAGGTCAAATGAAGGTCACGTCGTACAAGAGAGACACATCAACGAGAGACTCAAAGTTTGACCTTGATCCAAGGTCACGTGAAGGTCACGTCGTACAAGAGAGACACATCAACGAGAGACTCAAAATTTGACCTTGACCCAAGGTCACGTGAAGGTCACGTCGTCCAAGAGAGATACATCAACGAGAGACTCATCGTTTTTAAAGGCAGAGACACACAGTAGACTGACGACGTGCATCAGACAACCATCGTCTTTAACCACAAAGACACACAGTAGACTGACGACGTGCATCAGACAACCATCGTCTTTAACCACAGAGACACACAGTAGACTGACGACGCGCATCAGACAACCATCGTCTTTAACCACAAAGACACACAGTAGACTGACGACGCGCATCAGACAACCATCGTCTTTAACCACAGAGACACACAGTAGACTGACGACGTGCATCAGACAACCATCGTCTTTAACCACAAAGACACACAGTAGACTGACGACGCGCATCAGACAACCATCGTCTTTAACCACAGAGACACACAGTAGACTGACGACGTGCATCAGACAACCATCGTCTTTAACCACAAAGACACACAGTAAACTGACGACGCGCATCAGACAACCATCGTCTTCAACCACAGAGACACACAGTAGACTGACGACGTGCAACAGACTGCCATCGTTTTTAAAGACAAAGACACACAGTAGACTGACGACGCGCATCAGACAACCATCGTCTTTAACCACAGAGACACACAGTAGACTGACGACGTGCATCAGACAACCATCGTCTTTAACCACAAAGACACACAGTAAACTGACGACGCGCATCAGACAACCATCGTCTTCAACCACAGAGACACACAGTAGACTGACGACGTGCAACAGACTGCCATCGTTTTTAAAGACAAAGACACACAGTAGACTGACGACGTGCAACAGACTGCCATCGTTTTTAAAGACAAAGACACACAGTAGACTGACGACGCGCATCAGACAACCATCGTCTTTAACCACAGAGACACACAGTAGACTGACGACGTGCATCAGACAACCATCGTCTTTAACCACAAAGACACACAGTAGACTGACGACGTGCATCAGACAGCCATCGTCTTTAACCACAGAGACACACAGTAGACTGACGACGCGCATCAGACAACCATCGTCTTTAACCACAGAGACACACAGTAGACTGACGACGAGCATCAGACTGCCATCGTCTTTAACCACAGAGACACACAGTAGACTGACGACGCGCATCAGACAACCATCGTCTTTAACCACAGAGACACACAGTAGACTGACGACGAGCATCAGACTGCCATCGTCTTTAACCACAGAGACACACAGTAGACTGACGACGTGCATCAGACAGCCATCGTTTCTAAAGACAAAGACACACAGTAGACTGACGACGCGCATCAGACAACCATCGTCTTTAACCACAGAGACACACAGTAGACTGACGACGCGCATCAGACAACCATCGTCTTTAACCACAGAGACACACAGTAGACTGACGAGGTGCAAGAGACAACCATCGTCTTTAACCACAGAGACACACAGTAGACTGACGACGCGCATCAGACAACCATCGTCTTTAACCACAGAGACACACAGTAGACTGACGACGCGCATCAGACAGCCATCGTCTTTAACCACAGAGACACACAGTAGACTGACGACGTGCATCAGACAACCATCGTCTTTAACCACAGAGACACACAGTAGACTGACGACGTGCATCAGACAGCCACCGTCTTTAGCCACAGAGACACACAGTAGACTGACGACGTGCATCAGACAACCATCGTCTTTAACCACAGAGACACACAGTAGACTGACGACGTGCATCAGACAACCATCGTCTTTAACCACAGAGACACACAGTAGACTGACGACGTGCATCAGACAGCCACCGTCTTTAGCCACAGAGACACACAGTAGACTGACGACGTGCATCAGACAACCATCGTCTTTAACCACAGAGACACACAGTAGACTGACGACGTGCAACAGACAACCATTGTCTTTAACCACAGAGACACACAGTAGACTGACGACGAGCATCAGACAACCATCGTCTTTAACCACAGAGACACACAGTAGACTGACGACGCGCATCAGACAGCCACCGTCTTTAGCCACAGAGACACACAGTAGACTGACGACGTGCATCAGACAATCATCGTCTTTAACCACAGAGACACACAGTAGACTGACGACGTGCAACAGACAACCATCGTCTTTAACCACAGAGACACACAGTAGACTGACGACGAGCATCAGACAACCATCGTCTTTAACCACAGAGACACCCAGTAGACTGACGACGAGCATCAGACAACCATCGTCTTTAACCACAGAGACACACAGTAGACTGACGACGCGCATCAGACAGCCACCGTCTTTAGCCACAGAGACACACAGTAGACTGACGACGTGCATCAGACAATCATCGTCTTTAACCACAGAGACACACAGTAGACTGACGACGTGCAACAGACAACCATCGTCTTTAACCACAGAGACACACAGTAGACTGACGACGAGCATCAGACAACCATCGTCTTTAACCACAGAGACACCCAGTAGACTGACGACGAGCATCAGACAACCATCGTCTTTAACCACAGAGACACACAGTAGACTGACGACGCGCATCAGACAGCCATCGTCTTTAACCACAGAGACACACAGTAGACTGACGACGTGCATCAGACAACCATCGTCTTTAACCACAGAGACACACAGTAGACTGACGACGTGCATCAGACAGCCACCGTCTTTAGCCACAGAGACACACAGTAGACTGACGACGTGCATCAGACAACCATCGTCTTTAACCACAGAGACACACAGTAGACTGACGACGTGCATCAGACAGCCACCGTCTTTAGCCACAGAGACACACTGTAGACTGACGACGTGCATCAGACAACCATCGTCTTTAACCACAGAGACACACAGTAGACTGACGACGTGCATCAGACAGCCACCGTCTTTAGCCACAGAGACACACAGTAAACTGACGACGTGCATCAGACAACCATCGTCTTTAACCACAGAGACACACAGTAGACTGACGACGAGCATCAGACAACCATCGTCTTTAACCACAGAGACACACAGTAGACTGACGACGAGCATCAGACAACCATCGTCTTTAACCACAGAGACACACAGTAGACTGACGACGCGCATCAGACAGCCATCGTCTTTAACCACAGAGACACACAGTAGACTGACGACGTGCATCAGACAACCATCGTCTTTAACCACAGAGACACACAGTAGACTGACGACGTGCATCAGACAGCCACCGTCTTTAGCCACAGAGACACACAGTAGACTGACGACGAGCATCAGACAACCATCGTCTTTAACCACAGAGACACACAGTAGACTGACGACGAGCATCAGACAACCATCGTCTTTAACCACAGAGACACACAGTAGACTGACGACGAGCATCAGACAACCATCGTCTTTAACCACAGAGACACACAGTAGACTGACGACGAGCATCAGACAACCATCGTCTTTAACCACAGAGACACACAGTAGACTGACGACGCGCATCAGACAGCCACTGTCTTTAGCCACAGAGACACACAGTAGACTGACGACGTGCATCAGACAACCATCGTCTTTAACCACAGAGACACACAGTAGACTGACGACGTGCAACAGACAACCATCGTCTTTAACCACAGAGACCCACAGTAGACTGACGACGAGCATCAGACAACCATCGTCTTTAACCACAGAGACACACAGTAGACTGACGACGAGCATCAGACAACCATCGTCTTTAACCACAGAGACACACAGTAGACTGACGACGCGCATCAGACAGCCATCGTCTTTAACCACAGAGACACACAGTAGACTGACGACGTGCATCAGACAGCCACCGTCTTTAGCCACAGAGACACACAGTAGACTGACGACGTGCATCAGACAACCATCGTCTTTAACCACAGAGACACACAGTAGACTGACGACGTGCATCAGACAACCATCGTCTTTAACCACAGAGACACACAGTAGACTGACGACGTGCAACAGACAACCATCGTCTTTAACCACAGAGACACACAGTAGACTGACGACGAGCATTAGACAACCATCGTCTTTAACCACAGAGACACACAGTAGACTGACGACGAGCATCAGACAACCATCGTCTTTAACCACAGAGACACACAGTAGACTGACGACGCGCATCAGACAGCCATCGTCTTTAACCACAGAGACACACAGTAGACTGACGACGTGCATCAGACAGCCACCGTCTTTAGCCACAGAGACACACAGTAGACTGACGACGTACATCAGACAACCATCGTCTTTAACCACAGAGACACACAGTAGACTGACGACGAGCATCAGACAACCATCGTCTTTAACCACAGAGACACACAGTAGACTGACGACGAGCATCAGACAACCATCGTCTTTAACCACAGAGACACACAGTAGACTGACGACGAGCATCAGACAACCATCGTCTTTAACCACAGAGACACACAGTAGACTGACGACGTGCATCAGACAGCCACCGTCTTTAGCGACAGAGACACACAGTAGACTGACGACGTGCATCAGACAACCATCGTCTTTAACCACAGAGACACACAGTAGACTGACGACGTGCATCAGACAACCATCGTCTTTAACCACAGAGACACACAGTAGACTGACGACGCGCATCAGACAGCCATCGTCTTTAACCACAGAGACACACAGTAGACTGACGACGTGCATCAGACAGCCACCGTCTTTAGCCACAGAGACACACAGTAGACTGACGACGTGCATCAGACAACCATCGTCTTTAACCACAGAGACACACAGTAGACTGACGACGTGCATCAGACAGCCACCGTCTTTAGCCACAGAGACACACAGTAGACTGACGACGTGCATCAGACAGCCACCGTCTTTAGCCACAGAGACACACAGTAGACTGACGACGTGCATCAGACAACCATCGTCTTTAACCACAGAGACACACAGTAGACTGACGACGAGCATCAGACAACCATCGTCTTTAACCACAGAGACACACAGTAGACTGACGACGAGCATCAGACAACCATCGTCTTTAACCACAGAGACACACAGTAGACTGACGACGAGCATCAGACAACCATCGTCTTTAACCACAGAGACACACAGTAGACTGACGACGCGCATCAGACAGCCACTGTCTTTAGCCACAGAGACACACAGTAGACTGACGACGTGCATCAGACAACCATCGTCTTTAACCACAGAGACACACAGTAGACTGACGACGCGCATCAGACAGCCATCGTCTTTAACCACAGAGACACACAGTAGACTGACGACGTGCATCAGACAACCATCGTCTTTAACCACAGAGACACACAGTAGACTGACGACGTGCATCAGACAGCCACCGTCTTTAGCCACAGAGACACACAGTAGACTGACGACGTGCATCAGACAGCCACCGTCTTTAGCCACAGAGACACACAGTAGACTGACGACGTGCATCAGACAACCATCGTCTTTAACCACAGAGACACACAGTAGACTGACGACGTGCATCAGAAAGCCACCGTCTTTAGCGACAGAGACACACAGTAGACTGACGACGTGCATCAGACAGCCACCGTCTTTAGCGACAGAGACACACAGTAGACTGACGACGAGCATCAGACAACCATCGTCTTTAACCACAGAGACACACAGTAGACTGACGAGGTACAAGAGACAACCATCGTCTTTAACCACAGAGACACACAGTAGACTGACGAGGTGCAAGAGACAACCATCGTCTTTAACCACAGAGACACACAGTAGACTGACGACGCGCATCAGACAACCATCGTCTTTAACCACAGAGACACACAGTAGACTGACGACGTGCATCAGACAGCCACCGTCTTTAGCGACAGAGACACACAGTAGACTGACGACGAGCATCAGACAACCATCGTCTTTAACCACAGAGACACACAGTAGACTGACGACGTGCATCAGACAACCATCGTCTTTAACCACAGAGACACACAGTAGACTGACGACGTGCATCAGACAGCCACCGTCTTTAACCACAGAGACACACAGTAGACTGACGACGTGCATCAGACAGCCACCGTCTTTAGCGACAGAGACACACAGTAGACTGACGACGAGCATCAGACAACCATCGTCTTTAACCACAGAGACACACAGTAGACTGACGACGTGCATCAGACAACCATCGTCTTTAACCACAGAGACACACAGTAGACTGACGACGTGCATCAGACAGCCACCGTCTTTAGCCACAGAGACACACAGTAGACTGACGACGTGCATCAGACAGCCACCGTCTTTAGCGACAGAGACACACAGTAGACTGACGACGTGCATCAGACAACCATCGTCTTTAACCACAGAGACACACAAGAGAGACACATCGCGAGACTTAAGGATTGACCTTGACCCAAGGTCACGTGAAGGTCACGTCGTCCAAGAGAGACACATCAACGAGAGACTCAAAGTTTGACCTTGACCCAAGGTCACGTGAAGGTCACGTCGTCCAAGTAGACACATCAACGAAAGACTCATGGATTGACCTTGACCCAAGGTCATGTGAAGGTCACGTCGTCCAAGAGAGACACATCAACGAGAGACTCATGGATTGACCTTGAGCCAAGGTCACGTGAAGGTCACGTCGTCCAAGAGAGACACATCAACGAGAGACTCAAAGTTTGACCTTGACCCAAGGTCATGTGAAGGTCACGTCGTACAAGAGAGACACATCAACGAGAGACTCAAAGTTTGACCTTGAAACAAGGTCACGTGAAGGTCACGTCGTACAATAGAGACACATCAACGAGAGACTCAAAATTTGACCTTGCCCCAAGGTCACGTGAAGGTCACGTCGTCCAAGAGAGACACAACAACGAGAGACTCACGGATTGACCTTGAACCAAGGTCACGTGAAGGTCACGTCGTACAAGAGAAAAACATCAACGAGAGACTCAAAGTTTCACCTTGACCCAAGGTCACGTGAAGGTCACGTCGTCCAAGAGAGACACATCAACGAGAGACTCAAGGATTGACCTTGAACCAAGGTCACGTGAAGGTCACGTCGTACAAGAGAGACACATCAACGAGAGACTCATAAATTGATCTTGACCCAAGGTCACGTGAAGGTCACGTCGTCCAAGAGAGACACATCAACGAGAGACTCAAAGTTTCACCTTGACCCAAGGTCACGTGAAGGTCACGTCGTCCAAGAGAGACACATCAACGAGAGACTCAAGGAATGACCTTGACCCAAGGTCACGTGAAGGTCACGTCGTCCAAGAGAGACACATCAACGAGAGACTCAAGGATTGACCTTGAACCAAGGTCACATGAAGGTCACGTCGTACAAAAGAGACACATCAACGAGAGACTCAAGGAATGACCTTGACCCAAGGTCACGTGAAGGTCACGTCGTACAAAAGAGACACATCAACGAGAGACTCAAGGATTGACATTGAACCAAGGTCACATGAAGGTCACGTCGTACAAGAGAGACACATTAACGAGAGACTCAAAGTTTGACCTTGACCCAAGGTCACGTGAAGGTCACGTCGTACAAGAGAAACACATCAACGAGAGACTCAAAGTTTCACCTTGACCCAAGGTCACGTGAAGGTCACGTCGTCCAAGAGAGACACATCAACGAGAGACTCAAGGATTGACCTTGACCCAAGGTCACGTGAAGGTCACGTCGTCCAAGAGAGACACATCAACGAGAGACTCAAGGATTGACCTTGAACCAAGGTCACGTGAAGGTCACGTCGTACAAGAGAGACACATCAACGAGAGACTCATAAATTGATCTTGACCCAAGGTCACGTGAAGGTCACGTCGTACAAGAGAGACACATCAACGAGAGACTCAAAGTTTGACCTTGACCCAAGGTCACGTGAAGGTCACGTCGTACAAGGGAAACACATCAACGAGAGACTCAAAGTTTCACCTTGACCCAAGGTCACGTGAAGGTCACGTCGTCCAAGAGAGACACATCAACGAGAGACTCAAGGAATGACCTTGACCCAAGGTCACGTGAAGGTCACGTCGTCCAAGAGAGACACATCAACGAGAGACTCAAGGATTGACCTTGAACCAAGGTCACATGAAGGTCACGTCGTACAAAAGAGACACATCAACGAGAGACTCAAGGAATGACCTTGACCCAAGGTCACGTGAAGGTCACGTCGTACAAAAGAGACACATCAACGAGAGACTCAAGGATTGACATTGAACCAAGGTCACATGAAGGTCACGTCGTACAAGAGAGACACATTAACGAGAGACTCAAAGTTTGACCTTGACCCAAGGTCACGTGAAGGTCACGTCGTACAAGAGAAACACATCAACGAGAGACTCAAAGTTTCACCTTGACCCAAGGTCACGTGAAGGTCACGTCGTCCAAGAGAGACACATCAACGAGAGACTCAAGGATTGACCTTGACCCAAGGTCACGTGAAGGTCACGTCGTCCAAGAGAGACACATCAACGAGAGACTCAAGGAATGACCTTGACCCAAGGTCACGTGAAGGTCACGTCGTTCAAGAGAGACACAACAACGAGAGACTCACGGATTGACCTTGAACCAAGGTCACGTGAAGGTCACGTCGTACAAGAGAAACACATCAACGAAAGACTCAAAGTTTCACCTTGACCCAAGGTCACTTGAAGGTCACGTCGTCCAAGAGAGACACATCAACGAGAGACTCAAGGATTGACCTTGACCCAAGGTCACGTCGTCCAAGACAGACACATCAACGAGAGACTCAAGGAATGACCTTGACCCAAGGTCACGTGAAGGTCACGTCGTCCAAGACAGACACATCAACGAGAGACTCAAGGATTGAACTTGAACCAAGGTCACATGAAGGTCACGTCGTCCAAGAGAGACACATCAACGAGAGACTTAAAGTTTGACCTTGACCCAAGGTCACGTGAAGGTCACGTCGTACAAGAGAGACACATCAACGAGAGACTCAAAGTTTGACCTTGATCCAAGGTCACGTGAAGGTCACGTCGTACAAGAGAGACACATCAACGAGAGACTCAAAATTTGACCTTGACCCAAGGTCACGTGAAGGTCACGTCGTCCAAGAGAGATACATCAACGAGAGACTCATCGTTTTTAAAGGCAGAGACACACAGTAGACTGACGACGTGCATCAGACAGCCATCGTCTATACCCACAGAGACACACAGTAGACTGACGACGTGCATCAGACAACCATCATCTTTAACCACAGAGACACACAGTAGACTGACGACGTGCATCAGACAACCATCGTCTTTAACCACAGAGACACACAGTAGACTGACGACGTGCATCAGACAGCCACCGTCTTTAACCACAGAGACACACAGTAGACTGACGACGAGCATCAGACAACCATCGTCTTTAACCACAGAGACACACAGTAGACTGACGAGGTGCAAGAGACAACCATCGTCTTTAACCACAGAGACACACAGTAGACTGACGACGCGCATCAGACAACCATCGTCTTTAACCACAGAGACACACAGTAGACTGACGACGTGCATCAGACAGCCACCGTCTTTAGCGACAGAGACACACAGTAGACTGACGACGTGCATCAGACAACCATCGTCTTTAACCACAGAGACACACAGTAGACTGACGAGGTGCAAGAGACAACCATCGTCTTTAACCACAGAGACACACAGTAGACTGACGAGGTGCAAGAGACAACCATCGTCTTTAACCACAGAGACACACAGTAGACTGACGACGCGCATCAGACAACCATCGTCTTTAACCACAGAGACACACAGTAGACTGACGAGGTGCAAGAGACAACCATCGTCTTTAACCACAGAGACACACAGTAGACTGACGACGCGCATCAGACAACCATCGTCTTTAACCACAGAGACACACAGTAGACTGACGACGTGCATCAGACAACCATCGTCTTTAACCACAGAGACACACAGTAGACTGACGACGTGCATCAGACAGCCACCGTCTTTAGCCACAGAGACACACAGTAGACTGACGACGTGCATCAGACAGCCACCGTCTTTAGCCACAGAGACACACAGTAGACTGACGAGGTGCAAGAGACAACCATCGTCTTTAACCACAGAGACACACAGTAGACTGACGACGTGCATCAGACAACCATCGTCTTTAACCACAGAGACACACAGTAGACTGACGACGTGCATCAGACAACCATCGTCTTTAACCACAGAGACACACAGTAGACTGACGACGTGCATCAGACAACCATCGTCTTTAACCACAGAGACACACAGTAGACTGACGACGTGCATCAGACAACCATCGTCTTTAACCACAGAGACACACAGTAGACTGACGACGTGCATCAGACAGCCACCGTCTTTAGCCACAGAGACACACAGTAGACTGACGACGTGCATCAGACAACCATCGTCTTTAACCACAGAGACACACAGTAGACTGACGACGTGCATCAGACAACCATCGTCTTTAACCACAGAGACACACAGTAGACTGACGACGTGCATCAGACAACCATCGTCTTTAACCACAGAGACACACAGTAGACTGACGACGTGCATCAGACAACCATCGTCTTTAACCACAGAGACACACAGTAGACTGACGACGTGCATCAGACAGCCACCGTCTTTAGCCACAGAGACACACAGTAGACTGACGACGTGCATCAGACAGCCACCGTCTTTAGCCACAGAGACACACAGTAGACTGACGACGTGCATCAGACAGCCACCGTCTTTAACCACAGAGACACACAGTAGACTGACGACGTGCATCAGACAGCCACCGTCTTTAGCCACAGAGACACACAGTAGACTGACGACGTGCATCAGACAGCCACCGTCTTTAACCACAGAGACACACAGTAGACTGACGACGTGCATCAGACAGCCACCGTCTTTAGCCACAGAGACACACAGTAGACTGACGACGTGCATCAGACAGCCACCGTCTTTAGCCACAGAGACACACAGTAGACTGACGACGTGCATCAGACAACCATCGTCTTTAACCACAGAGACACACAAGAGAGACACATCGCGAGACTTAAGGATTGACCTTGACCCAAGGTCACGTGAAGGTCACGTCGTCCAAGAGAGACACATCAACGAGAGACTCAAAGTTTGACCTTGACCCATGGTCACGTGAAGGTCACGTCGTCCAAGTAGACACATCAACGAAAGACTCATGGATTGACCTTGACCCAAGGTCATGTGAAGGTCACGTCGTCCAAGAGAGACACATCAACGAGAGACTCATGGATTGACCTTGAACCAAGGTCACATGAAGGTCACGTCGTACAAAAGAGAGACATCAACGAGAGACTCAAAGTTTGACCTTGACCCAAGGTCACGTGAAGGTCACGTCGTCCAAGTAGACGTTTCAACGAAAGACTCATGGATTGACCTTGACCCAAGGTCACGTGAAGGTCACGTCGTCCAAGAGAGACACATCAACGAGAGACTCAAAGTTTGACCTTGACCCAAGGTCACGTGAAGGTCACGTCGTCCAAGTAGACACATCAACGAAAGACTCATGGATTGACCTTGACCCAAGGTCATGTGAAGGTCACGTCGTCCAAGAGAGACACATCAACGAGAGACTCATGGATTGACCTTGAGCCAAGGTCACGTGAAGGTCACGTCGTCCAAGAGAGACACATCAACGAGAGACTCAAAGTTTGACCTTGACCCAAGGTCATGTGAAGGTCACGTCGTACAAGAGAGACACATCAACGAGAGACTCAAAGTTTGACCTTGAAACAAGGTCACGTGAAGGTCACGTCGTACAATAGAGACACATCAACGAGAGACTCAAAATTTGACCTTGCCCCAAGGTCACGTGAAGGTCACGTCGTCCAAGAGAGACACAACAACGAGAGACTCACGGATTGACCTTGAACCAAGGTCACGTGAAGGTCACGTCGTACAAGAGAAAAACATCAACGAGAGACTCAAAGTTTCACCTTGACCCAAGGTCACGTGAAGGTCACGTCGTCCAAGAGAGACACATCAACGAGAGACCCAAGGATTGACCTTGACCCAAGGTCACGTGAAGGTCACGTCGTCCAAGAGAGACACATCAACGAGAGACTCAAGGATTGACCTTGAACCAAGGTCACGTGAAGGTCACGTCGTACAAGAGAGACACATCAACGAGAGACTCATAAATTGACCTTGACCCAAGGTCACGTGAAGGTCACGTCGTACAAAAGAGACACATCAACGAGAGACTCAAAGTTTGACCTTGACCCAAGGTCACGTGAAGGTCACGTCGTACAAGGGAAACACATCAACGAGAGACTCAAAGTTTCACCTTGACCCAAGGTCACGTGAAGGTCACGTCGTCCAAGAGAGACACATCAACGAGAGACTCAAAGTTTCACCTTGACCCAAGGTCACGTGAAGGTCACGTCGTCCAAGAGAGACACATCAACGAGAGACTCAAGGATTGACCTTGACCCAAGGTCACGTGAAGGTCACGTCGTCCAAGAGAGACACATCAACGAGAGACTCAAGGAATGACCTTGACCCAAGGTCACGTGAAGGTCACGTCGTCCAAGAGAGACACATCAACGAGAGACTCAAGGATTGACCTTGAACCAAGGTCACGTGAAGGTCACGTCGTCCAAGAGAGACACATCAACGAGAGACTCAAGGATTGACCTTGACCCAAGGTCACGTGAAGGTCACGTCGTCCAAGAGAGACACATCAACGAGAGACTCAAAGTTTGACCTTGACCCAAGGTCACGTGAAGGTCACGTCGTCCAAGTAGACACATCAACGAAAGACTCATGGATTGACCTTGACCCAAGGTCATGTGAAGGTCACGTCGTCCAAGAGAGACACATCAACGAGAGACTCATGGATTGACCTTGACCCAAGGTCACGTGAAGGTCACGTCGTCCAAGAGAAACACATCAACGAGAGACTCAAAGTTTGACCTTGACCCAAGGTCACGTGAAGGTCACGTCGTCCAAGAGAGACACATCAACGAGAGACTCAAAGTTTGATTTTGACCCAAGGTCACGTGAAGGTCACGTCGTCCAAGAGAGACACATCAACGAGAGACTCAAGGATTGACCTTGACCCAAGGTCACGTGAAGGTCACGTCGTACAAGAGAGACACATCAACGAGAGACTCAAGGATTGACCTTGAACCAAGGTCACATGAAGGTCGCGTCGTACAAAAGAGACACATCAACGAGAGACTCAAGGATTGACCTTGAACCAAGGTCAAATGAAGGTCACGTCGTCCAAGTAGACACATCAACGAAAGACTCATGGATTGACCTTGACCCAAGGTCATGTGAAGGTCACGTCGTCCAAGAGAGACACATCAACGAGAGACTCATGGATTGACCTTGACCCAAGGTCACGTGAAGGTCACGTCGTACAAGAGAGACACATCAACGAAAGACTCAAGGATTGACCTTGAGCCAAGGTCACGTGAAGGTCACGTCGTACAAGAGAGACACATCAACGAGAGACTCAAAGTTTGACCTTGACCCAAGGTCACGTGAAGGTCACGTCGTACAAGAGAAACACATCAACGAGAGACTCAAAGTTTGACCTTGACCCAAGGTCACGTGAAGGTCACGTCGTACAAGTAGACACATCAACGACAGACTCATGGATTGACCTTGACCCAAGGTCACGTGAAGGTCACGTCGTCCAAGAGAGACACATCAACGAGAGACTCAAGGATTGACCTTGACCCAAGGTCACGTGAAGGTCACGTCGTACAAGAGAGACACATCAACGAGAGACTCAAGGATTGACCTTGAAACAAGGTCACATGAAGGTCGCGTCGTACAAAAGAGACACATCAACGAGAGACTCAAGGATTGACCTTGAACCAAGGTCAAATGAAGGTCACGTCGTACAAGAGAGACACATCAACGAGAGACTCAAAGTTTGACCTTGATCCAAGGTCACGTGAAGGTCACGTCGTACAAGAGAGACACATCAACGAGAGACTCAAAATTTGACCTTGACCCAAGGTCACGTTAAGGTCACGTCGTCCAAGAGAGATACATCAACGAGAGACTCATCGTTTTTAAAGGCAGAGACACACAGTAGACTGACGACGTGCATCAGACAGCCATCGTCTTTAACCACAGAGACACACAGTAGACTGACGACGTGCATCAGACTGCCATCGCTTCTAAAGACAAAGACACACAGTAGACTGACGACGTGCATCAGACAGCCATCGTCTATAACCACAGAGACACACAGTAGACTGACGACGTGCATCAGACAACCATCGTCTTTAACCACAAAGACACACAGTAGACTGACGACGCGCATCAGACAACCATCGTCTTTAACCACAGAGACACACAGTAGACTGACGACGTGCATCAGACAACCATCGTCTTTAACCACAAAGACACACAGTAGACTGACGACGCGCATCAGACAACCATCGTCTTTAACCACAGAGACACACAGTAGACTGACGACGCGCATCAGACAACCATCGTCTTTAACCACAGAGACACACAGTAGACTGACGACGTGCATCAGACAACCATCGTCTTTAACCACAAAGACACACAGTAGACTGACGACGCGCATCAGACAACCATCGTCTTTAACCACAGAGACACACAGTAGACTGACGACGTGCATCAGACAACCATCGTCTTTAACCACAAAGACACACAGTAGACTGACGACGCGCATCAGACAACCATCGTCTTTAACCACAGAGACACACAGTAGACTGACGACGTGCATCAGACAACCATCGTCTTTAACCACAGAGACACACAGTAGACTGACGACGTGCATCAGACAACCATCGTCTTTAACCACAAAGACACACAGTAGACTGACGACGCGCATCAGACAACCATCGTCTTTAACCACAGAGACACACAGTAGACTGACGACGCGCATCAGACAACCATCGTCTTTAACCACAGAGACACACAGTAGACTGACGACGCGCAACAGACAACCATCGTCTTTAACCACAGAGACACACAGTAGACTGACGACGTGCATCAGACAGCCACCGTCTTTAGCCACAGAGACACACAGCAGACTGACGACGAGCAACAGACAACCATCGTCTTTAACCACAGAGACACACAGTAGACTGACGACGAGCATCAGACAACCATCGTCTTTAACCACAGAGACACACAGTAGACTGACGACGAGCATCAGACAACCATCGTCTTTAACCACAGAGACACACAGTAGACTGACGACGTGCAACAGACAACCATCGTCTTTAACCACAGAGACACACAGTAGACTGACGATGAGCATCAGACAACCATCGTCTTTAACCACAGAGACACACAGTAGACTGACGACGAGCATCAGACAGCCACTGTCTTTAGCCACAGAGACACACAGTAGACTGACGACGTGCATCAGACAACCATCGTCTTTAACCACAGAGACACACAGTAGACTGACGACGTGCAACAGACAACGATCGTCTTTAACCACAGAGACACACAGTAGACTGACGACGTGCAACAGACAACGATCGTCTTTAACCACAGAGACACACAGTAGACTGACGACGTGCATCAGACAACCATCGTCTTTAACCACAGAGACACACAGTAGACTGACGACGTGCATCAGACAACCATCGTCTTTAACCACAGAGACACACAGTAGACTGACGACGTGCATCAGACAACCATCGTCTTTAACCACAAAGACACACAGTAGACTGACGACGCGCATCAGACAACCATCGTCTTTAACCACAGAGACACACAGTAGACTGACGACGCGCATCAGACAACCATCGTCTTTAACCACAGAGGCACACAGTAGACTGACGACGTGCATCAGACAGCCATCGTTTCTAAAGACAAAGACACACAGAAGACTGACGACGCGCATCAGACAACCATCGTCTTTAACCACAGAGACACACAGTAGACTGACGACGCGCATCAGACAACCATCGTCTTTAACCACAAAGACACACAGTAGACTGACGACGCGCATCAGACAGCCATCGTCTTTAACCACAGAGACACACAGTAGACTGACGACGCGCATCAGACAACCATCGTCTTTAACCAGAGAGACACACAGTAGACTGACGACGTGCATCAGACAGCCATCGTTTCTAAAGACAAAGACACACAGAAGACTGACGACGCGCATCAGACAACCATCGTCTTTAACCACAGAGACACACAGTAGACTGACGACGCGCATCAGACAGCCATCGTCTTTAACCACAGAGACACACAGTAGACTGACGACGCGCATCAGACAGCCATCGTCTTTAACCACAGAGACACACAGTAGACTGACGACGCGCATCAGACAACCATCGTCTTTAACCACAAAGACACACAGTAGACTGACGACGCGCATCAGACAACCATCGTCTTTAACCACAAAGACACACAGTAGACTGACGACGCGCATCAGACAACCATCGTCTTTAACCACAGAGACACACAGTAGACTGACGACGTGCATCAGACAGCCATCGTTTCTAAAGACAAAGACACACAGTAGACTGACGACGCGCATCAGACAGCCATCGTCTTTAACCACAGAGACACACAGTAGACTGACGACGTGCATCAGACAGCCATCGTTTCTAAAGACAAAGACACACAGTAGACTGACGACGTGCATCAGACAGCCACCGTCTTTAGCCACAGAGACACACAGTAGACTGACGACGCGCATCAGACAGCCATCGTTTCTAAAGACAAAGACACACAGTAGACTGACGACGTGCATCAGACAGCCACCGTCTTTAGCCACAGAGACACACAGTAGACTGACGACGTGCATCAGACAGCCATCGTTTCTAAAGACAAAGACACACAGTAGACTGACGACGTGCATCAGACAGCCACCGTCTTTAACCACAGAGACACACAGTAGACTGACGACGTGCATCAGACAGCCATCGTTTCTAAAGACAAAGACACACAGTAGACTGACGACGTGCATCAGACAGCCACCGTCTTTAGCCACAGAGACACACAGTAGACTGACGACGTGCATCAGACAGCCATCGTTTCTAAAGACAAAGACACACAGTAGACTGACGACGTGCATCAGACAGCCACCGTCTTTAGCCACAGAGACACACAGTAGACTGACGACGTGCATCAAACAACCATCGTCTTTAACCACAGAGACACGCAGTAGACTGACGACGTGGATCAGACAGCCATCGTTTTTAAAGACGAAGACACACAGTAGACTGACGACGTGCATCAAACAGCCATCGTCTTTAACCACAGAGACACACAGTAGACTGACGACGTGCATCAGACAGCCATCGTCTTTAACACAGAGACACACAGTAGACTGACGACGTGCATCAGACAACCATCGTCTTTAACCACAGAGACACACAGTAGACTGACGACGTGCATCAGACAGCCACCGTCTTTAGCCACAGAGACACACAGCAGACTGACGACGAGCATCAGACAACCATCGTCTTTAACCACAGAGACACACAGTAGACTGACGACGAGCATCAGACAACCATCGTCTTTAACCACAGAGACACACAGTAGACTGACGACGAGCATCAGACAACCATCGTCTTTAACCACAGAGACACACAGTAGACTGACGACGTGCAACAGACAACCATCGTCTTTAACCACAGAGACACACAGTAGACTGACGACGAGCATCAGACAACCATCGTCTTTAACCACAGAGACACACAGTAGACTGACGACGAGCATCAGACAGCCACTGTCTTTAGCCACAGAGACACACAGTAGACTGACGACGTGCATCAGACAACCATCGTCTTTAACCACAGAGACACACAGTAGACTGACGACGTGCAACAGACAACGATCGTCTTTAACCACAGAGACACACAGTAGACTGACGACGTGCAACAGACAACGATCGTCTTTAACCACAGAGACACACAGTAGACTGACGACGAGCATCAGACAACCATCGTCTTTAACCACAGAGACACACAGTAGACTGACGACGAGCATCAGACAACCATCGTCTTTAACCACAGAGACACACAGTAGACTGACGACGTGCAACAGACAACCATCGTCTTTAACCACAGAGACACACAGTAGACTGACGACGAGCATCAGACAACCATCGTCTTTAGCCACAGAGACACACAGTAGACTGACGACGTGCATCAGACAACCATCGTCTTTAACCACAGAGACACACAGTAGACTGACGACGTGCAACAGACAACCATCGTCTTTAACCACAGAGACACACAGTAGACTGACGACGAGCATCAGACAGCCACTGTCTTTAGCCACAGAGACACACAGTAGACTGACGACGTGCATCAGACAACCATCGTCTTTAACCACAGAGACACACAGTAGACTGACGACGTGCAACAGACAACCATCGTCTTTAACCACAGAGACACACAGTAGACTGACGACGAGCATCAGACAACCATCGTCTTTAACACAGAGACACACAGTAGACTGACGACGTGCATCAGACAACCATCGTTTCTAAAGACAAAGACACACAGTAGACTGACGACGCGCATCAGACAGCCACCGTCTTTAGCCACAGAGACACACAGTAGACTGACGACGTGCATCAGACAGCCATCGTTTCTAAAGACAAAGACACACAGTAGACTGACGACGTGCAACAGACAACGATCGTCTTTAACCACAGAGACACACAGTAGACTGACGACGTGCAACAGACAACGATCGTCTTTAACCACAGAGACACACAGTAGACTGACGACGCGCATCAGACAGCCACTGTCTTTAGCCACAGAGACACACAGTAGACTGACGACGTGCATCAGACAACCATCGTCTTTAACCACAGAGACACACAGTAGACTGACGACGTGCAACAGACAACCATCGTCTTTAACCACAGAGACACACAGTAGACTGACGACGAGCATCAGACAGCCACTGTCTTTAGCCACAGAGACACACAGTAGACTGACGACGTGCATCAGACAACCATCGTCTTTAACCACAGAGACACACAGTAGACTGACGACGTGCAACAGACAACCATCGTCTTTAACCACAGAGACACACAGTAGACTGACGACGAGCATCAGACAACCATCGTCTTTAACACAGAGACACACAGTAGACTGACGACGTGCATCAGACAACCATCGTTTCTAAAGACAAAGACACACAGTAGACTGACGACGCGCATCAGACAGCCACCGTCTTTTGCCACAGAGACACACAGTAGACTGACGACGTGCATCAGACAGCCATCGTTTCTAAAGACAAAGACACACAGTAGACTGACGACGTGCATCAGACAACCATCGTCTTTAACCACAGAGACACACAGTAGACTGACGACGTGCATCAGACAACCATCGTCTTTAACCACAGAGACACACAGTAGACTGACGACGTGCAACAGACAACGATCGTCTTTAACCACAGAGACACACAGTAGACTGACGACGAGCATCAGACAACCATCGTCTTTAACACAGAGACACACAGTAGACTGACGACGTGCATCAGACAACCATCGTCTTTAACCACAGAGACACACAGTAGACTGACGACGCGCATCAGACAGCCACTGTCTTTAGCCACAGAGACACACAAGAGAGACACATCGCGAGACTTAAGGATTGAC
Organism: Anthonomus grandis grandis; assembly: GCF_022605725.1. Taxonomy (NCBI): domain Eukaryota; kingdom Metazoa; phylum Arthropoda; class Insecta; order Coleoptera; family Curculionidae; genus Anthonomus; species Anthonomus grandis. The sequence continues at coordinate 13,191,690 of NC_065564.1, forward strand.
CTTGACCCAAGGTCACGTGAAGGTCACGTCGTCCAAGAGAGACACATCAACGAGAGACTCAAAGTTTGACCTTGACCCATGGTCACGTGAAGGTCACGTCGTACAAGAGAGACACATCAACGAGAGACTCAAGGAATGACCTTGAACCAAGGTCACATGAAGGTCACGTCGTACAAAAGAGAGACATCAACGAGAGACTCAAAGTTTGACCTTGACCCAAGGTCACGTGAAGGTCACGTCGTCCAAGTAGACGTTTCAACGAAAGACTCATGGATTGACCTTGACCCAAGGTCACGTGAAGGTCACGTCGTCCAAGAGAGACACATAAACGAGAGACTCAAAGTTTGACCTTGACCCAAGGTCACGTGAAGGTCACGTCGTCCAAGTAGACACATCAACGAAAGACTCATGGATTGACCTTGACCCAAGGTCATGTGAAGGTCACGTCGTCCAAGAGAGACACATCAACGAGAGACTCATGGATTGACCTTGACCCAAGGTCACGTGAAGGTCACGTCGTACAAGAGAGACACATCAACGAGAGACTCAAAGATTGACCTTGAGCCAAGGTCACGTGAAGGTCACGTCGTACAAGAGAAACACATCAACGAGAGACTCAAAGTTTCACCTTGACCCAAGGTCACGTGAAGGTCACGTCGTCCAAGAGAGACACATTAACGAGAGACTCAAAGTTTGACCTTGACCCAAGGTCACGTGAAGGTCACGTCGTACAAGAGAAACACATCAACGAGAGACTCAAAGTTTCACCTTGACCCAAGGTCACGTGAAGGTCACGTCGTCCAACAGAGACACATCAACGAGAGACTCAAGGATTGACCTTGACCCAAGGTCACGTGAAGGTCACGTCGTCCAAGAGAGACACATCAACGAGAGACTCAAGGAATGACCTTGACCCAAGGTCACGTGAAGGTCACGTCGTACAAGAGAGACACATCAACGAGAGACTCATAAATTGACCTTGACCCAAGGTCACGTGAAGGTCACGTCGTCCAAGAGAGACACATCAACGAGAGACTCAAAGTTTGACCTTGACCCAAGGTCACGTGAAGGTCACGTCGTCCAAGTAGACACATCAACGAAAGACTCATGGATTGACCTTGACCCAAGGTCATGTGAAGGTCACGTCGTCCAAGAGAGACACATCAACGAAAGACTCATGGATTGACCTTGACCCAAGGTCACGTGAAGGTCACGTCGTCCAAGAGAGACACATCAACGAGAGACTCAAGGATTGACCTTGAACCAAGGTCACATGAAGGTCACGTCGTACAAAAGAGACACATCAACGAGAGACTCAAGGAATGACCTTGACCCAAGGTCACGTGAAGGTCACGTCGTACAAAAGAGACACATCAACGAGAGACTCAAGGATTGACCTTGAACCAAGGTCACATGAAGGTCACGTCGTACAAGAGAGACACATCAACGAGAGACTCAAAATTTGACCTTGCCCCAAGGTCACGTGAAGGTCACGTCGTCCAAGAGAGACACAACAACGAGAGACTCAAAGTTTGACCTTGAACCAAGGTCACATGAAGGTCACGTCGTCCAAGAGAGACACATCAACGAGAGACTTAAAGTTTGACCTTGACCCAAGGTCACGTGAAGGTCACGTCGTACAAGAGAGACACATCAACGAGAGACTCAAAGTTTGACCTTGACCCAAGGTCACGTGAAGGTCACGTCGTACAAGAGAGACACATCAACGAGAGACTCAAAATTTGACCTTGCCCCAAGGTCACGTGAAGGTCACGTCGTCCAAGAGAGACACAACAACGAGAGACTCACGGATTGACCTTGAACCAAGGTCACGTGAAGGTCACGTCGTACAAGAGAAACACATCAACGAGAGACTCAAAGTTTCACCTTGACCCAAGGTCACTTGAAGGTCACGTCGTCCAAGAGAGACACATCAACGAGAGACTCAAGGATTGACCTTGACCCAAGGTCACGTCGTCCAAGAGAGACACATCAACGAGAGACTCAAGGAATGACCTTGACCCAAGGTCACGTGAAGGTCACGTCGTCCAAGAGAGACACATCAACGAGAGACTCAAGGATTGAACTTGAACCAAGGTCACGTGAAGGTCACGTCGTACAAGAGAGACTCATCAACGAGAGACTCAAAGTTTGACCTTGAACCAAGGTCACATGAAGGTCACGTCGTCCAAGAGAGACACATCAACGAGAGACTTAAAGTTTGACCTTGACCCAAGGTCACGTGAAGGTCACGTCGTACAAGAGAGACACATCAACGAGAGACTCAAAGTTTGACCTTGATCCAAGGTCACGTGAAGGTCACGTCGTACAAGAGAGACACATCAACGAGAGACTCAAAATTTGACCTTGACCCAAGGTCACGTGAAGGTCACGTCGTCCAAGAGAGATACATCAACGAGAGACTCATCGTTTTTAAAGGCAGAGACACACAGTAGACTGACGACGTGCATCAGACAGCCATCGTCTTTAACCACAGAGACACACAGTAGACTGACGACGTGCATCAGACTGCCATCGCTTCTAAAGACAAAGACACACAGTAGACTGACGACGTGCATCAGACAGCCATCGTCTTTAACCACAGAGACACACAGTAGACTGACGACGCGCATCAGACAACCATCGTCTTTAACCACAGAGACACACAGTAGACTGACGACGCGCATCAGACAACCATCGTCTTTAACCACAGAGACACACAGTAGACTGACGACGAGCATCAGACTGCCATCGTCTGTAACCACAGAGACACACAGTAGACTGACGACGTGCATCAGACAGCCATCGTTTCTAAAGACAAAGACACACAGTAGACTGACGACGCGCATCAGACAGCCATCGTCTTTAAACACAGAGACACACAGTAGACTGACGACGTGCATCAGACAGCCATCGTTTCTAAAGACAAAGACACACAGTAGACTGACGACGCGCATCAGACAGCCATCGTCTTTAACCACAGAGACACACAGTAGACTGACGACGCGCATCAGACAACCATCGTCTTTAACCACAGAGACACACAGTAGACTGACGAGGAGCAAGAGACAACCATCGTCTTTAACCACAGAGACACACAGTAGACTGACGACGCGCATCAGACAGCCATCGTCTTTAACCACAGAGACACACAGTAGACTGACGACGTGCATCAGACAACCATCGTCTTTAACCACAGAGACACACAGTAGACTGACGACGTGAATCAGACAGCCACCGTCTTTAGCCACAGAGACACACAGTAGACTGACGACGTGCATCAGACAACCATCGTCTTTAACCACAGAGACACACAGTAGACTGACGACGTGCATCAGACAGCCACCGTCTTTAACCACAGAGACACACAGTAGACTGACGACGTGCATCAGACAACCATCGTCTTTAACCACAGAGACACACAGTAGACGGACGACGTGCATCAGACAACCATCGTCTTTAACCACAGAGACACACAGCAGACTGACGACGTGCAACAGACAGCCACCGTCTTTAGCGACAGAGACACACAGTAGACTGACGACGAGCATCAGACAACCATCGTCTTTAACCACAGAGACACACAGTAGACTGACGACGCGCATCAGACAGCCATCGTCTTTAACCACAGAGACACACAGTAGACTGACGACGTGCATCAGACAGCCATCGTCTATAACCGCAGAGACACACAGTAGACTGACGACGTGCATCAGACAACCATCGTCTTTAACCACAGAGACACACAGTAGACTGACGACGTGCATCAGACAACCATCGTCTTTAACCACAAAGACACACAGTAGACTGACGACGCGCATCAGACAACCATCGTCTTTAACCACAGAGACACACAGTAGACTGACGACGTGCATCAGACAACCATTGTCTTTAACCACAAAGACACACAGTAGACTGACGACGCGCATCAGGCAACCATCGTCTTTAACCACAGAGACACACAGTAGACTGACGACGTGCAACAGACTGCCATCGTTTTTAAAGACAAAGACACACAGTAGACTGACGACGCGCATCAGACAACCATCGTCTTTAACCACAGAGACACACAGTAGACTGACGACGCGCATCAGACAGCCATCGTCTTTAACCACAGAGACACACAGTAGACTGACGACGCGCATCAGACAGCCATCGTCTTTAACCACAGAGACACACAAGAGAGACACATCGCGAGACTTAAGGATTGACCTTGACCCAAGGTCACGTGAAGGTCACGTCGTCCAAGAGAGACACATCAACGAGAGACTCAAAGTTTGACCTTGACCCATGGTCACGTGAAGGTCACGTCGTACAAGAGAGACACATCAACGAGAGACTCAAAGTTTGACCTTGATCCAAGGTCACGTGAAGGTCACGTCGTACAAGAGAGACACATCAACGAGAGACTCAAAATTTGACCTTGACCCAAGGTCACGTGAAGGTCACGTCGTCCAAGAGAGATACATCAACGAGAGACTCATCGTTTTTAAAGGCAGAGACACACAGTAGACTGACGACGTGCATCAGACAGCCATCGTCTTTAACACAGAGACACACAGTAGACTGACGACGTGCATCAGACAGCCATCGTCTTTAACACAGAGACACACAGTAGACTGACGACGTGCAACAGACAACGATCGTCTTTAACCACAGAGACACACAGTAGACTGACGACGCGCATCAGACAGCCATCGTCTTTAACCACAGAGACACACAGTAGACTGACGACGCGCATCAGACAACCATCGTCTTTAACCACAGAGACACACAGTAGACTGACGACGAGCATCAGACTGCCATCGTCTTTAATCACAGAGACACACAGTAGACTGACGACGCGCATCAGACAACCATCGTCTTTAACCACAGAGACACACAGTAGACTGACGACGAGCATCAGACTGCCATCGTCTGTAACCACAGAGACACACAGTAGACTGACGACGTGCATCAGACAGCCATCGTTTCTAAAGACAAAGACACACAGTAGACTGACGACGCGCATCAGACAGCCATCGTCTTTAAACACAGAGACACACAGTAGACTGACGACGTGCATCAGACAGCCATCGTTTCTAAAGACAAAGACACACAGTAGACTGACGACGCGCATCAGACAGCCATCGTCTTTAACCACAGAGACACACAGTAGACTGACGACGCGCATCAGACAACCATCGTCTTTAACCACAGAGACACACAGTAGACTGACGACGAGCATCAGACTGCCATCGTCTGTAACCACAGAGACACACAGTAGACTGACGACGTGCATCAGACAGCCATCGTTTCTAAAGACAAAGACACACAGTAGACTGACGACGCGCATCAGACAGCCATCGTCTTTAAACACAGAGACACACAGTAGACTGACGACGTGCATCAGACAGCCATCGTTTCTAAAGACAAAGACACACAGTAGACTGACGACGCGCATCAGACAGCCATCGTCTTTAACCACAGAGACACACAGTAGACTGACGACGCGCATCAGACAACCATCGTCTTTAACCACAGAGACACACAGTAGACTGACGAGGAGCAAGAGACAACCATCGTCTTTAACCACAGAGACACACAGTAGACTGACGACGCGCATCAGACAGCCATCGTCTTTAACCACAGAGACACACAGTAGACTGACGACGTGCATCAGACAACCATCGTCTTTAACCACAGAGACACACAGTAGACTGACGACGTGAATCAGACAGCCACCGTCTTTAGCCACAGAGACACACAGTAGACTGACGACGTGCATCAGACAACCATCGTCTTTAACCACAGAGACACACAGTAGACTGACGACGTGCATCAGACAGCCACCGTCTTTAACCACAGAGACACACAGTAGACTGACGACGTGCATCAGACAACCATCGTCTTTAACCACAGAGACACACAGTAGACTGACGACGTGCATCAGACAACCATCGTCTTTAACCACAGAGACACACAGCAGACTGACGACGTGCAACAGACAGCCACCGTCTTTAGCGACAGAGACACACAGTAGACTGACGACGAGCATCAGACAACCATCGTCTTTAACCACAGAGACACACAGTAGACTGACGACGCGCATCAGACAGCCATCGTCTTTAACCACAGAGACACACAGTAGACTGACGACGTGCATCAGACAGCCATCGTCTATAACCGCAGAGACACACAGTAGACTGACGACGTGCATCAGACAACCATCGTCTTTAACCACAGAGACACACAGTAGACTGACGACGTGCATCAGACAACCATCGTCTTTAACCACAAAGACACACAGTAGACTGACGACGCGCATCAGACAACCATCGTCTTTAACCACAGAGACACACAGTAGACTGACGACGTGCATCAGACAACCATTGTCTTTAACCACAAAGACACACAGTAGACTGACGACGCGCATCAGGCAACCATCGTCTTTAACCACAGAGACACACAGTAGACTGACGACGTGCAACAGACTGCCATCGTCTTTAATCACAGAGACACACAGTAGACTGACGACGCGCATCAGACAACCATCGTCTTTAACCACAGAGACACACAGTAGACTGACGACGCGCATCAGACAAACATCGTCTTTAACCACAGAGACACACAGTAGACTGACGACGCGCATCAGACAACCATCGTCTTTAACCACAGAGACACACAGTAGACTGACGACGAGCATCAGACTGCCATCGTCTTTAATCACAGAGACACACAGTAGACTGACGACGCGCATCAGACAACCATCGTCTTTAACCACAGAGACACACAGTAGACTGACGACGCGCATCAGACAACCATCGTCTTTAACCACAGAGACACACAGTAGACTGACGACGCGCATCAGACAGCCATCGTCTTTAACCACAGAGACACACAGTAGACTGACGACGCGCATCAGACAACCATCGTCTTTAACCACAGAGACACACAGTAGACTGACGACGTGCAACAGACAACCATCGTCTTTAACCACAGAGACACACAGTAGACTGACGACGCGCATCAGACAGCCATCGTCTTTAACCACAGAGACACACAGTAGACTGACGACGCGCATCAGACAACCATCGTCTTTAACCACAGAGACACACAGTAGACTGACGACGTGCAACAGACAACCATCGTCTTTAACCACAGAGACACACAGTAGACTGACGACGCGCATCAGACAGCCATCGTCTTTAACCACAGAGACACACAGTAGACTGACGACGCGCATCAGACAACCATCGTCTTTAACCACAGAGACACACAGTAGACTGACGACGTGCAACAGACAACCATCGTCTTTAACCACAGAGACACACAGTAGACTGACGACGCGCATCAGACAACCATCGTCTTTAACCACAGAGACACACAGTAGACTGACGACGTGCAACAGACAACCATCGTCTTTAACCACAGAGACACACAGTAGACTGACGACGCGCATCAGACAACTATCGTCTTTAACCACAGAGACACACAGTAGACTGACGACGTGCATCAGACAACCATCGTCTTTAACCACAGAGACACACAGTAGACTGACGACGTGAATCAGACAGCCACCGTCTTTAGCCACAGAGACACACAGTAGACTGACGACGTGCATCAGACAACCATCGTCTTTAACCACAGAGACACACAGTAGACTGACGACGTGCATCAGACAGCCACCGTCTTTAACCACAGAGACACACAGTAGACTGACGACGCGCATCAGACAACCATCGTCTTTAACCACAGAGACACACAGTAGACTGACGACGTGCATCAGACAGCCATCGTTTCTAAAGACAAAGACACACAGTAGACTGACGACGCGCATCAGACAGCCATCGTCTTTAACCACAGAGACACACAGTAGACTGACGACGTGCATCAGACAGCCATCGTTTCTAAAGACAAAGACACACAGTAGACTGACGACGCGCATCAGACAGCCATCGTCTTTAACCACAGAGACACACAGTAGACTGACGACGTGCATCAGACAGCCATCGTTTCTAAAGACAAAGACACACAGTAGACTGACGACGCGCATCAGACAGCCATCGTCTTTAACCACAGAGACACACAGTAGACTGACGACGCGCATCAGACAACCATCGTCTTTAACCACAGAGACACACAGTAGACTGACGACGAGCATCAGACTGCCATCGTCTTTAACCACAGAGACACACAGTAGACTGACGACGCGCATCAGACAACCATCGTCTTTAACCACAGAGACACACAGTAGACTGACGACGTGCATCAGACAGCCATCGTTTCTAAAGACAAAGACACACAGTAGACTGACGACGCGCATCAGACGGCCATCGTCTTTAACCACAGAGACACACAGTAGACTGACGACGTGCATCAGACAGCCATCGTTTCTAAAGACAAAGACACACAGTAGACTGACGACGCGCATCAGACAGCCATCGTCTTTAACCACAGAGACACACAGTAGACTGACGACGCGCATCAGACAACCATCGTCTTTAACCACAGAGACACACAGTAGACTGACGACGCGCATCAGACAGCCATCGTCTTTAACCACAGAGACACACAGTAGACTGACGACGTGCATCAGACAACCATCGTCTTTAACCACAGAGACACACAGTAGACTGACGACGTGCATCAGACAGCCACCGTCTTTAGCCACAGAGACACACAGTAGACTGACGACGTGCATCAGACAACCATCGTCTTTAACCACAGAGACACACAGTAGACTGACGACGCGCATCAGACAGCCATCGTCTTTAACCACAGAGACACACAGTAGACTGACGACGTGCAACAGACAACCATCGTCTTTAACCACAGAGACACACAGTAGACTGACGACGCGCATCAGACAACCATCGTCTTTAACCACAGAGACACACAGTAGACTGACGACGTGCATCAGACAACCATCGTCTTTAACCACAGAGACACACAGTAGACTGACGACGTGCATCAGACAGCCACCGTCTTTAGCCACAGAGACACCCAGTAGACTGACGACGTGCATCAGACAACCATCGTCTTTAACCACAGAGACACACAGTAGACTGACGACGTGCAACAGACAACCATCGTCTTTAACCACAGAGACACACAGTAGACTGACGACGAGCATCAGACAACCATCGTCTTTAACCACAGAGACACACAGTAGACTGACGACGAGCATCAGACAACCATCGTCTTTAACCACAGAGACACACAGTAGACTGACGACGAGCATCAGACAACCATCGTCTTTAACCACAAAGACACACAGTAGACTGACGACGCGCATCAGACAACCATCGTCTTTAACCACAGAGACACACAGTAGACTGACGACGCGCATCAGACAGCCATCGTCTTTAACCACAGAGACACACAGTAGACTGACGACGTGCATCAGACAGCCACCGTCTTTAGCCACAGAGACACACAGTAGACTGACGACGAGCATCAGACAACCATCGTCTTTAACCACAGAGACACACAGTAGACTGACGACGCGCATCAGACAGCCATCGTCTTTAACCACAGAGACACACAGTAGACTGACGACGCGCATCAGACAGCCATCGTCTTTAACCACAGAGACACACAGTAGACTGACGACGTGCATCAGACAACCATCGTCTTTAACCACAGAGACACACAGTAGACTGACGACGTGCATCAGACAGCCATCGTCTTTAACCACAGAGACACACAGTAGACTGACGACGCGCATCAGACAACCATCGTCTTTAACCACAGAGACACACAGTAGACTGACGACGTGCATCAGACAACCATCGTCTTTAACCACAGAGACACACAGTAGACTGACGACGTGCATCAGACAACCATCGTCTTTAACCACAGAGACACACAGTAGACTGACGACGTGCATCAGACAGCCACCGTCTTTAGCGACAGAGACACACAGTAGACTGACGACGAGCATCAGACAACCATCGTCTTTAACCACAGAGACACACAGTAGACTGACGACGTGCATCAGACAGCCACCGTCTTTAGCGACAGAGACACACAGTAGACTGACGACGAGCATCAGACAACCATCATCTTTAACCACAGAGACACACAGTAGACTGACGACGAGCATCAGACAACCATCGTCTTTAACCACAGAGACACACAGTAGACTGACGACGTGCATCAGACAACCATTGTCTTTAACCACAGAGACACACAGTAGACTGACGACGTGCATCAGACAGCCACCGTCTTTAGCCACAGAGACACACAGTAGACTGACGACGTGCATCAGACAACCATCGTCTTTAACCACAGAGACACACAGTAGACTGACGACGTGCATCAGACAGCCACCGTCTTTAGCGACAGAGACACACAGTAGACTGACGACGTGCATCAGACAACCATCGTCTTTAACCACAGAGACACACAGTAGACTGACGACGAGCATCAGACAACCATCGTCTTTAACCACAGAGACACACAGTAGACTGACGACGTGCATCAGACAGCCACCGTCTTTAGCGACAGAGACACACAGTAGACTGACGACGAGCATCAGACAACCATCGTCTTTAACCACAGAGACACACAGTAGACTGACGACGTGCATCAGACAGCCACCGTCTTTAGCCACAGAGACACACAGTAGACTGACGACGTGCATCAGACAACAATCGTCTTTAACCACAGAGACACACAGTAGACTGACGACGTGCATCAGACAGCCACCGTCTTTAGCGACAGAGACACACAGTAGACTGACGACGTGCATCAGACAGCCACCGTCTTTAGCCACAGAGACACACAGTAGACTGACGACGTGCATCAGACAACCATCGTCTTTAACCACAGAGACACACAGTAGACTGACGACGTGCATCAGACAGCCACCGTCTTTAGCGACAGAGACACACAGTAGACTGACGACGTGCATCAGACAACCATCGTCTTTAACCACAGAGACACACAGTAGACTGACGACGAGCATCAGACAACCATCGTCTTTAACCACAGAGACACACAGTAGACTGACGACGAGCATCAGACAGCCATCGTCTTTAACCACAGAGACACACAGTAGACTGACGACGTGCATCAGACAACCATCGTCTTTAACCACAGAGACACACAGTAGACTGACGACGTGCATCAGACAGCCACCGTCTTTAGCCACAGAGACACACAGTAGACTGACGACGTGCATCAGACAACCATCGTCTTTAACCACAGAGACACACAGTAGACTGACGACGTGCATCAGACAGCCACCGTCTTTAGCGACAGAGACACACAGTAGACTGACGACGTGCATCAGACAGCCACCGTCTTTAGCCACAGAGACACACAGTAGACTGACGACGTGCATCAGACAACCATCGTCTTTAACCACAGAGACACACAGTAGACTGACGACGTGCATCAGACAGCCACCGTCTTTAGCGACAGAGACACACAGTAGACTGACGACGTGCATCAGACAACCATCGTCTTTAACCACAGAGACACACAGTAGACTGACGACGAGCATCAGACAACCATCGTCTTTAACCACAGAGACACACAGTAGACTGACGACGAGCATCAGACAACCATCGTCTTTAACCACAGAGACACACAGTAGACTGACGACGTGCATCAGACAGCCACCGTCTTTAGCCACAGAGACACACAGTAGACTGACGACGTGCATCAGACAGCCACCGTCTTTAGCGACAGAGACACACAGTAGACTGACGACGAGCATCAGACAACCATCGTCTTTAACCACAGAGACACACAGTACACTGACGAGGTACAAGAGACAACCATCGTCTTTAACCACAGAGACACACAGTAGACTGACGAGGTGCAAGAGACAACCATCGTCTTTAACCACAGAGACACACAGTAGACTGACGACGCGCATCAGACAACCATCGTCTTTAACCACAGAGACACACAGTAGACTGACGACGTGCATCAGACAGCCACCGTCTTTAGCGACAGAGACACACAGTAGACTGACGACGAGCATCAGACAACCATCGTCTTTAACCACAGAGACACACAGTAGACTGACGACGTGCATCAGACAACCATCGTCTTTAACCACAGAGACACACAGTAGACTGACGACGTGCATCAGACAGCCACCGTCTTTAGCGACAGAGACACACAGTAGACTGACGACGTGCATCAGACAACCATCGTCTTTAACCACAGAGACACACAGTAGACTGACGACGTGCATCAGACAGCCACCGTCTTTAGCCACAGAGACACACAGTAGACTGACGACGTGCATCAGACAACCATCGTCTTTAACCACAGAGACACACAGTAGACTGACGACGTGCATCAGACAGCCACCGTCTTTAGCGACAGAGACACACAGTAGACTGACGACGCGCATCAGACAACCATCGTCTTTAACCACAGAGACACACAGTAGACTGACGACGCGCATCAGACAGCCATCGTTTCTAAAGACAAAGACACACAGTAGACTGACGACGCGCATCAGACAACCATCGTCTTTAACCACAGAGACACACAGTAGACTGACGACGTGCATCAGACAGCCACCGTCTTTAGCCACAGAGACACCCAGTAGACTGACGACGTGCATCAGACAACCATCGTCTTTAACCACAGAGACACACAGTAGACTGACGACGTGCATCAGACAGCCATCGTTTCTAAAGACAAAGACACACAGTAGACTGACGACGAGCATCAGACAACCATCGTCTTTAACCACAGAGACACACAGTAGACTGATGACGTGCATCAGACAACCATCGTCTTTAACCACAGAGACACACAGTAGACTGACGACGAGCATCAGACAACCATCGTCTTTAACCACAGAGACACACAGTAGACTGACGACGTGCATCAGACAGCCACCGTCTTTAGCCACAGAGACACACAGTAGACTGACGACGTGCATCAGACAACCATCGTCTTTAACCACAGAGACACACAGTAGACTGACGACGTGCATCAGACAGCCACCGTCTTTAGCGACAGAGACACACAGTAGACTGACGACGTGCATCAGACAACCATCGTCTTTAACCACAGAGACACACAGTAGACTGACGACGAGCATCAGACAACCATCGTCTTTAACCACAGAGACACACAGTAGACTGACGACGTGCATCAGACAGCCACCGTCTTTAGCGACAGAGACACACAGTAGACTGACGACGAGCATCAGACAACCATCGTCTTTAACCACAGAGACACACAGTAGACTGACGACGTGCATCAGACAGCCACCGTCTTTAGCCACAGAGACACACAGTAGACTGACGACGTGCATCAGACAACAATCGTCTTTAACCACAGAGACACACAGTAGACTGACGACGTGCATCAGACAGCCACCGTCTTTAGCGACAGAGACACACAGTAGACTGACGACGTGCATCAGACAGCCACCGTCTTTAGCCACAGAGACACACAGTAGACTGACGACGTGCATCAGACAACCATCGTCTTTAACCACAGAGACACACAGTAGACTGACGACGTGCATCAGACAGCCACCGTCTTTAGCGACAGAGACACACAGTAGACTGACGACGTGCATCAGACAACCATCGTCTTTAACCACAGAGACACACAGTAGACTGACGACGAGCATCAGACAACCATCGTCTTTAACCACAGAGACACACAGTAGACTGACGACGAGCATCAGACAGCCATCGTCTTTAACCACAGAGACACACAGTAGACTGACGACGTGCATCAGACAACCATCGTCTTTAACCACAGAGACACACAGTAGACTGACGACGTGCATCAGACAGCCACCGTCTTTAGCCACAGAGACACACAGTAGACTGACGACGTGCATCAGACAACCATCGTCTTTAACCACAGAGACACACAGTAGACTGACGACGTGCATCAGACAGCCACCGTCTTTAGCGACAGAGACACACAGTAGACTGACGACGTGCATCAGACAGCCACCGTCTTTAGCCACAGAGACACACAGTAGACTGACGACGTGCATCAGACAACCATCGTCTTTAACCACAGAGACACACAGTAGACTGACGACGTGCAACAGACAACCATCGTCTTTAACCACAGAGACACACAGTAGACTGACGACGCGCATCAGACAGCCATCGTCTTTAACCACAGAGACACACAGTAGACTGACGACGCGCATCAGACAACCATCGTCTTTAACCACAGAGACACACAGTAGACTGACGACGTGCAACAGACAACCATCGTCTTTAACCACAGAGACACACAGTAGACTGACGACGCGCATCAGACAGCCATCGTCTTTAACCACAGAGACACACAGTAGACTGACGACGCGCATCAGACAACCATCGTCTTTAACCACAGAGACACACAGTAGACTGACGACGTGCAACAGACAACCATCGTCTTTAACCACAGAGACACACAGTAGACTGACGACGCGCATCAGACAGCCATCGTCTTTAACCACAGAGACACACAGTAGACTGACGACGCGCATCAGACAACCATCGTCTTTAACCACAGAGACACACAGTAGACTGACGACGTGCAACAGACAACCATCGTCTTTAACCACAGAGACACACAGTAGACTGACGACGCGCATCAGACAGCCATCGTCTTTAACCACAGAGACACACAGTAGACTGACGACGCGCATCAGACAGCCATCGTCTTTAACCACAGAGACACACAGTAGACTGACGACGCGCATCAGACAACCATCGTCTTTAACCACAGAGACACACAGTAGACTGACGACGTGCAACAGACAACCATCGTCTTTAACCACAGAGACACACAGTAGACTGACGACGCGCATCAGACAGCCATCGTCTTTAACCACAGAGACACACAGTAGACTGACGACGCGCATCAGACAACCATCGTCTTTAACCACAGAGACACACAGTAGACTGACGACGTGCAACAGACAACCATCGTCTTTAACCACAGAGACACACAGTAGACTGACGACGAGCATCAGACTGCCATCGTCTGTAACCACAGAGACACACAGTAGACTGACGACGTGCATCAGACAGCCATCGTTTCTAAAGACAAAGACACACAGTAGACTGACGACGCGCATCAGACAGCCATCGTCTTTAACCACAGAGACACACAGTAGACTGACGACGTGCATCAGACAGCCATCGTTTCTAAAGACAAAGACACACAGTAGACTGACGACGCGCATCAGACAGCCATCGTCTTTAACCACAGAGACACACAGTAGACTGACGACGCGCATCAGACAACCATCGTCTTTAACCACAGAGACACACAGTAGACTGACGAGGAGCAAGAGACAACCATCGTCTTTAACCACAGAGACACACAGTAGACTGACGACGCGCATCAGACAGCCATCGTCTTTAACCACAGAGACACACAGTAGACTGACGACGTGAATCAGACAGCCACCGTCTTTAGCCACAGAGACACACAGTAGACTGACGACGTGCATCAGACAACCATCGTCTTTAACCACAGAGACACACAGTAGACTGACGACGTGCATCAGACAGCCACCGTCTTTAACCACAGAGACACACAGTAGACTGACGACGCGCATCAGACAACCATCGTCTTTAACCACAGAGACACACAGTAGACTGACGACGTGCATCAGACAGCCATCGTTTCTAAAGACAAAGACACACAGTAGACTGACGACGCGCATCAGACAGCCATCGTCTTTAACCACAGAGACACACAGTAGACTGACGACGTGCATCAGACAGCCATCGTTTCTAAAGACAAAGACACACAGTAGACTGACGACGCGCATCAGACAGCCATCGTCTTTAACCACAGAGACACACAGTAGACTGACGACGCGCATCAGACAGCCATCGTCTTTAACCACAGAGACACACAGTAGACTGACGACGCGCATCAGACAACCATCGTCTTTAACCACAGAGACACACAGTAGACTGACGACGTGCATCAGACAGCCATCGTTTCTAAAGACAAAGACACACAGTAGACTGACGACGCGCATCAGACAGCCATCGTCTTTAACCACAGAGACACACAGTAGACTGACGACGTGCATCAGACAGCCATCGTTTCTAAAGACAAAGACACACAGTAGACTGACGACGCGCATCAGACAGCCATCGTCTTTAACCACAGAGACACACAGTAGACTGACGACGCGCATCAGACAACCATCGTCTTTAACCACAGAGACACACAGTAGACTGACGACGAGCATCAGACTGCCATCGTCTTTAACCACAGAGACACACAGTAGACTGACGACGCGCATCAGACAACCATCGTCTTTAACCACAGAGACACACAGTAGACTGACGACGTGCATCAGACAGCCATCGTTTCTAAAGACAAAGACACACAGTAGACTGACGACGCGCATCAGACAGCCATCGTCTTTAACCACAGAGACACACAGTAGACTGACGACGTGCATCAGACAGCCATCGTTTCTAAAGACAAAGACACACAGTAGACTGACGACGCGCATCAGACAGCCATCGTCTTTAACCACAGAGACACACAGTAGACTGACGACGCGCATCAGACAACCATCGTCTTTAACCACAGAGACACACAGTAGACTGACGACGCGCATCAGACAGCCATCGTCTTTAACCACAGAGACACACAGTAGACTGACGACGTGCATCAGACAACCATCGTCTTTAACCACAGAGACACACAGTAGACTGACGACGTGCATCAGACAGCCACCGTCTTTAGCCACAGAGACACACAGTAGACTGACGACGTGCATCAGACAACCATCGTCTTTAACCACAGAGACACACAGTAGACTTACGACGCGCATCAGACAGCCATCGTCTTTAACCACAGAGACACACAGTAGACTGACGACGCGCATCAGACAACCATCGTCTTTAACCACAGAGACACACAGTAGACTGACGACGAGCATCAGACAACCATCGTCTTTAACCACAGAGACACACAGTAGACTGACGACGCGCATCAGACAACCATCGTCTTTAACCACAGAGACACACAGTAGACTGACGACGCGCATCAGACAGCCATCGTCTTTAACCACAGAGACACACAGTAGACTGACGACGCGCATCAGACAACCATCGTCTTTAACCACAGAGACACACAGTAGACTGACGACGAGCATCAGACAACCATCGTCTTTAACCACAGAGACACACAGTAGACTGACGACGCGCATCAGACAGCCATCGTCTTTAACCACAGAGACACACAGTAGACTGACGACGTGCATCAGACAACCATCGTCTTTAACCACAGAGACACACAGTAGACTGACGACGTGCATCAGACAGCCATCGTCTTTAACCACAGAGACACACAGTAGACTGACGACGCGCATCAGACAACCATCGTCTTTAACCACAGAGACACACAGTAGACTGACGACGTGCATCAGACAACCATCGTCTTTAACCACAGAGACACACAGTAGACTGACGACGTGCATCAGACAACCATCGTCTTTAACCACAGAGACACACAGTAGACTGACGACGTGCATCAGACAGCCACCGTCTTTAGCGACAGAGACACACAGTAGACTGACGACGAGCATCAGACAACCATCGTCTTTAACCACAGAGACACACAGTAGACTGACGACGTGCATCAGACAGCCACCGTCTTTAGCGACAGAGACACACAGTAGACTGACGACGAGCATCAGACAACCATCATCTTTAACCACAGAGACACACAGTAGACTGACGACGAGCATCAGACAACCATCGTCTTTAACCACAGAGACACACAGTAGACTGACGACGTGCATCAGACAACCATTGTCTTTAACCACAGAGACACACAGTAGACTGACGACGTGCATCAGACAGCCACCGTCTTTAGCCACAGAGACACACAGTAGACTGACGACGTGCATCAGACAACCATCGTCTTTAACCACAGAGACACACAGTAGACTGACGACGTGCATCAGACAGCCACCGTCTTTAGCGACAGAGACACACAGTAGACTGACGACGTGCATCAGACAACCATCGTCTTTAACCACAGAGACACACAGTAGACTGACGACGAGCATCAGACAACCATCGTCTTTAACCACAGAGACACACAGTAGACTGACGACGTGCATCAGACAGCCACCGTCTTTAGCGACAGAGACACACAGTAGACTGACGACGAGCATCAGACAACCATCGTCTTTAACCACAGAGACACACAGTAGACTGACGACGTGCATCAGACAGCCACCGTCTTTAGCCACAGAGACACACAGTAGACTGACGACGTGCATCAGACAACAATCGTCTTTAACCACAGAGACACACAGTAGACTGACGACGTGCATCAGACAGCCACCGTCTTTAGCGACAGAGACACACAGTAGACTGACGACGTGCATCAGACAGCCACCGTCTTTAGCCACAGAGACACACAGTAGACTGAGGACGTGCATCAGACGACCATCGTCTTTAACCACAGAGACACACAGTAGACTGACGACGTGCATCAGACAGCCACCGTCTTTAGCGACAGAGACACACAGTAGACTGACGACGTGCATCAGACAACCATCGTCTTTAACCACAGAGACACACAGTAGACTGACGACGAGCATCAGACAACCATCGTCTTTAACCACAGAGACACACAGTAGACTGACGACGAGCATCAGACAGCCATCGTCTTTAACCACAGAGACACACAGTAGACTGACGACGTGCATCAGACAACCATCGTCTTTAACCACAGAGACACACAGTAGACTGACGACGTGCATCAGACAGCCACCGTCTTTAGCCACAGAGACACACAGTAGACTGACGACGTGCATCAGACAACCATCGTCTTTAACCACAGAGACACACAGTAGACTGACGACGTGCATCAGACAGCCACCGTCTTTAGCGACAGAGACACACAGTAGACTGACGACGTGCATCAGACAGCCACCGTCTTTAGCCACAGAGACACACAGTAGACTGACGACGTGCATCAGACAACCATCGTCTTTAACCACAGAGACACACAGTAGACTGACGACGTGCATCATACAGCCACCGTCTTTAGCGACAGAGACACACAGTAGACTGACGACGTGCATCAGACAACCATCGTCTTTAACCACAGAGACACACAGTAGACTGACGACGAGCATCAGACAACCATCGTCTTTAACCACAGAGACACACAGTAGACTGACGACGAGCATCAGACAACCATCGTCTTTAACCACAGAGACACACAGTAGACTGACGACGTGCATCAGACAGCCACCGTCTTTAGCCACAGAGACACACAGTAGACTGACGACGTGCATCAGACAACCATCGTCTTTAACCACAGAGACACACAGTAGACTGACGACGTGCATCAGACAGCCACCGTCTTTAGCGACAGAGACACACAGTAGACTGACGACGTGCATCAGACAACCATCGTCTTTAACCACAGAGACACACAGTAGACTGACGACGAGCATCAGACAACCATCGTCTTTAACCACTGAGACACACAGTAGACTGACGACGAGCATCAGACAGCCATCGTCTTTAACCACAGAGACACACAGTAGACTGACGACGTGCATCAGACAACCATCGTCTTTAACCACAGAGACACACAGTAGACTGACGACGTGCATCAGACAGCCACCGTCTTTAGCGACAGAGACACACAGTAGACTGACGACGTGCATCAGACAACCATCGTCTTTAACCACAGAGACACACAGTAGACTGACGACGTGCATCAGACAGCCACCGTCTTTAGCCACAGAGACACACAGTAGACTGACGACGTGCATCAGACAACCATCGTCTTTAACCACAGAGACACACAGTAGACTGACGACGTGCATCAGACAGCCACCGTCTTTAGCGACAGAGACACACAGTAGACTGACGACGTGCATCAGACAGCCACCGTCTTTAGCGACAGAGACACACAGTAGACTGACGACGAGCATCAGACAACCATCGTCTTTAACCACAGAGACACACAGTAGACTGACGAGGTACAAGAGACAACCATCGTCTTTAACCACAGAGACACACAGTAGACTGACGAGGTGCAAGAGACAACCATCGTCTTTAACCACAGAGACACACAGTAGACTGACGACGCGCATCAGACAACCATCGTCTTTAACCACAGAGACACACAGTAGACTGACGACGTGCATCAGACAGCCACCGTCTTTAGCGACAGAGACACACAGTAGACTGACGACGTGCATCAGACAACCATCGTCTTTAACCACAGAGACACACAGTAGACTGACGACGTGCATCAGACAGCCACCGTCTTTAACCACAGAGACACACAGTAGACTGACGACGTGCATCAGACAACCATCGTCTTTAACCACAGAGACACACAGTAGACTGACGACGTGCATCAGACAGCCACCGTCTTTAGCCACAGAGACACACAGTAGACTGACGACGTGCATCAGACAGCCACCGTCTTTAGCCACAGAGACACACAGTAGACTGACGACGTGCATCAGACAGCCACCGTCTTTAACCACAGAGACACACAGTAGACTGACGACGTGCATCAGACAGCCACCGTCTTTAGCCACAGAGACACACAGTAGACTGACGACGTGCATCAGACAGCCACCGTCTTTAGCCACAGAGACACACAGTAGACTGACGACGTGCATCAGACAACCATCGTCTTTAACCACAGAGACACACAAGAGAGACACATCGCGAGACTTAAGGATTGACCTTGACCCAAGGTCACGTGAAGGTCACGTCGTCCAAGAGAGACACATCAACGAGAGACTCAAAGTTTGACCTTGACCCATGGTCACGTGAAGGTCACGTCGTACAAGAGAGACACATCAACGAGAGACTCAAGGAATGACCTTGAACCAAGGTCACATGAAGGTCACGTCGTACAAAAGAGAGACATCAACGAGAGACTCAAAGTTTGACCTTGACCCAAGGTCACGTGAAGGTCACGTCGTCCAAGTAGACGTTTCAACGAAAGACTCATGGATTGACCTTGACCCAAGGTCACGTGAAGGTCACGTCGTCCAAGAGAGACACATCAACGAGAGACTCAAAGTTTGACCTTGACCCAAGGTCACGTGAAGGTCACGTCGTCCAAGTAGACACATCAACGAAAGACTCATGGATTGACCTTGACCCAAGGTCATGTGAAGGTCACGTCGTCCAAGAGAGACACATCAACGAGAGACTCATGGATTGACCTTGAGCCAAGGTCACGTGAAGGTCACGTCGTCCAAGAGAGACACATCAACGAGAGACTCAAAGTTTGACCTTGACCCAAGGTCATGTGAAGGTCACGTCGTACAAGAGAGACACATCAACGAGAGACTCAAAGTTTGACCTTGAAACAAGGTCACGTGAAGGTCACGTCGTACAATAGAGACACATCAACGAGAGACTCAAAATTTGACCTTGCCCCAAGGTCACGTGAAGGTCACGTCGTCCAAGAGAGACACAACAACGAGAGACTCACGGATTGACCTTGAACCAAGGTCACGTGAAGGTCACGTCGTACAAGAGAAAAACATCAACGAGAGACTCAAAGTTTCACCTTGACCCAAGGTCACGTGAAGGTCACGTCGTCCAAGAGAGACACATCAACGAGAGACCCAAGGATTGACCTTGACCCAAGGTCACGTGAAGGTCACGTCGTCCAAGAGAGACACATCAACGAGAGACTCAAGGATTGACCTTGAACCAAGGTCACGTGAAGGTCACGTCGTACAAGAGAGACACATCAACGAGAGACTCATAAATTGACCTTGACCCAAGGTCACGTGAAGGTCACGTCGTACAAAAGAGACACATCAACGAGAGACTCAAAGTTTGACCTTGACCCAAGGTCACGTGAAGGTCACGTCGTACAAGGGAAACACATCAACGAGAGACTCAAAGTTTCACCTTGACCCAAGGTCACGTGAAGGTCACGTCGTCCAAGAGAGACACATCAACGAGAGACTCAAGGATTGACCTTGACCCAAGGTCACGTGAAGGTCACGTCGTCCAAGAGAGACACATCAACGAGAGACTCAAGGAATGACCTTGACCCAAGGTCACGTGAAGGTCACGTCGTCCAAGAGAGACACATCAACGAGAGACTCAAGGATTGACCTTGAACCAAGGTCACATGAAGGTCACGTCGTACAAAAGAGACACATCAACGAGAGACTCAAGGAATGACCTTGACCCAAGGTCACGTGAAGGTCACGTCGTACAAAAGAGACACATCAACGAGAGACTCAAGGATTGACATTGAACCAAGGTCACATGAAGGTCACGTCGTACAAGAGAGACACATTAACGAGAGACTCAAAGTTGGACCTTGACCCAAGGTCACGTGAAGGTCACGTCGTACAAGAGAAACACATCAACGAGAGACTCAAAGTTTCACCTTGACCCAAGGTCACGTGAAGGTCACGTCGTCCAAGAGAGACACATCAACGAGAGACTCAAGGATTGACCTTGAACCAAGGTCACGTGAAGGTCACGTCGTCCAAGAGAGACACATCAACGAGAGACTCAAGGATTGACCTTGAACCAAGGTCACGTGAAGGTCACGTCGTCCAAGAGAGACACATCAACGAGAGACTCAAGGATTGACCTTGAACCAAGGTCACGTGAAGGTCACGTCGTACAAGAGAGACACATCAACGAGAGACTCATAAATTGACCTTGACCCAAGGTCACGTGAAGGTCACGTCGTCCAAGAGAGACACATCAACGAGAGACTCAAAGTTTGACCTTGACCCAAGGTCACGTGAAGGTCACGTCGTCCAAGTAGACACATCAACGAAAGACTCATGGATTGACCTTGACCCAAGGTCATGTGAAGGTCACGTCGTCCAAGAGAGACACATCAACGAGAGACTCATGGATTGACCTTGACCCAAGGTCACGTCGTACAAGAGAGACACATCAACGAAAGACTCAAGGATTGACCTTGAGCCAAGGTCACGTGAAGGTCACGTCCTACAAGAGAGACACATCAACGAGAGACTCAAAGTTTGACCTTGACCCAAGGTCACGTGAAGGTCACGTCGTACAAGAGAAACACATCAACGAGAGACTCAAAGTTTGACCTTGACCCAAGGTCACGTGAAGGTCACGTCGTCCAAGAGAGACACATCAACGAGAGACTCAAAGTTTGATTTTGACCCAAGGTCACGTGAAGGTCACGTCGTCCAAGAGAGACACATCAACGAGAGACTCAAGGATTGACCTTGACCCAAGGTCACGTGAAGGTCACGTCGTACAAGAGAGACACATCAACGAGAGACTCAAGGATTGACCTTGAACCAAGGTCACATGAAGGTCGCGTCGTACAAAAGAGACACATCAACGAGAGACTCAAGGATTGACCTTGAACCAAGGTCAAATGAAGGTCACGTCGTCCAAGTAGACACATCAACGAAAGACTCATGGATTGACCTTGACCCAAGGTCATGTGAAGGTCACGTCGTCCAAGAGAGACACATCAACGAGAGACTCATGGATTGACCTTGACCCAAGGTCACGTGAAGGTCACGTCGTACAAGAGAGACACATCAACGAAAGACTCAAGGATTGACCTTGAGCCAAGGTCACGTGAAGGTCACGTCGTACAAGAGAGACACATCAACGAGAGACTCAAAGTTTGACCTTGACCCAAGGTCACGTGAAGGTCACGTCGTACAAGAGAAACACATCAACGAGAGACTCAAAGTTTGACCTTGACCCAAGGTCACGTGAAGGTCACGTCGTACAAGTAGACACATCAACGACAGACTCATGGATTGACCTTGACCCAAGGTCACGTGAAGGTCACGTCGTCCAAGAGAGACACATCAACGAGAGACTCAAGGATTGACCTTGACCCAAGGTCACGTGAAGGTCACGTCGTACAAGAGAGACACATCAACGAGAGACTCAAGGATTGACCTTGAACCAAGGTCACATGAAGGTCGCGTCGTACAAAAGAGACACATCAACGAGAGACTCAAGGATTGACCTTGAACCAAGGTCAAATGAAGGTCACGTCGTACAAGAGAGACACATCAACGAGAGACTCAAAGTTTGACCTTGATCCAAGGTCACGTGAAGGTCACGTCGTACAAGAGAGACACATCAACGAGAGACTCAAAATTTGACCTTGACCCAAGGTCACGTGAAGGTCACGTCGTCCAAGAGAGATACATCAACGAGAGACTCATCGTTTTTAAAGGCAGAGACACACAGTAGACTGACGACGTGCATCAGACAGCCATCGTCTTTAACCACAGAGACACACAGTAGACTGACGACGTGCATCAGACTGCCATCGCTTCTAAAGACAAAGACACACAGTAGACTGACGACGTGCATCAGACAGCCATCGTCTATAACCACAGAGACACACAGTAGACTGACGACGTGCATCAGACAACCATCGTCTTTAACCACAGAGACACACAGTAGACTGACGACGTGCATCAGACAACCATCGTCTTTAACCACAAAGACACACAGTAGACTGACGACGCGCATCAGACAACCATCGTCTTTAACCACAGAGACACACAGTAGACTGACGACGCGCATCAGACAACCATCGTCTTTAACCACAGAGACACACAGTAGACTGACGACGCGCATCAGACAGCCATCGTCTTTAACCACAGAGACACACAGTAGACTGACGACGCGCATCAGACAACCATCGTCTTTAACCACAGAGACACACAGTAGACTGACGACGAGCATCAGACTGCCATCGTCTTTAACCACAGAGACACACAGTAGACTGACGACGCGCATCAGACAACCATCGTCTTTAACCACAGAGGCACACAGTAGACTGACGACGTGCATCAGACAGCCATCGTTTCTAAAGACAAAGACACACAGAAGACTGACGACGCGCATCAGACAACCATCGTCTTTAACCACAGAGACACACAGTAGACTGACGACGCGCATCAGACAGCCATCGTCTTTAACCACAGAGACACACAGTAGACTGACGACGCGCATCAGACAACCATCGTCTTTAACCACAGAGACACACAGTAGACTGACGACGCGCATCAGACAGCCATCGTCTTTAACCACAGAGACACACAGTAGACTGACGACGCGCATCAGACAACCATCGTCTTTAACCACAAAGACACACAGTAGACTGACGACGCGCATCAGACAGCCATCGTCTTTAACCACAGAGACACACAGTAGACTGACGACGCGCATCAGACAACCATCGTCTTTAACCACAGAGACACACAGTAGACTGACGACGTGCATCAGACAGCCATCGTTTCTAAAGACAAAGACACACAGTAGACTGACGACGCGCATCAGACAGCC